>NW_019396738.1:114739-143307 GCF_000591075.1 Eurytemora carolleeae
ACTACCCCCCTCTCCTATACCTCACACTGTAAACTGAGATGTGTGTAATAAGGGACCTTTTATGCATTACCCAATTCACAACGGTGACCTTAACATCTCTGTCTGGTCAAGTATAAATTATATATCAATGTTTATAATTGAAAAACTGATTATTTTCAATTGTGGCCTGGTTTCTCTACAAAAGTAACTTTCTACTGGAAGAAAACATATAGCAATAATCAGAATAAACTCTTTTAAACCTAGAAAAACATGTTTAATCAGATAGAGTTGTCAAGGGCACCCTTGTGAATCGGGCATTGCTGCCTTTGCACGGAGAGTAATTCGACAGCATTAAAAAATATTTTGTAAAAAATTAAATTTGCCAAATAATAGAGGGTTTGGTATACATGGCCCACCATCGTCCGCCACCCGTTTAAATTTAAAATTAGAAATAATTCTTTTTATCTCTAATATTAACACGTATTATGATTAATTTTTTTATCATATTGTATTTCTAGGCATATATTTAATGATAAACCTGCACAAGTCAGTCCTTATGTTGAGTCATGATTTCAAGAATGTATCTTAGTATCAAGGGTTTCTTGATAATCTTAATCGATTTTTTTTTGTGAGTGAGATGTCAAAAAATTCTTTGCCGTAAACAAATTTAGAAATAAAGACTAGAGCTATAGCTTGTTTGTTAAACATTGGTGAAATCTCAGAGGTTCTAATTTTTTCACTCATTGAAAAAGGTTCTAAGTGCATTAACAGACTAGCAAATTATAATAGCCTACTTCTTTATATATATACTTTGCTTGTCTGTTTGTTAGTCCGTTAACAGGTTACATATTAGCAATGTTAAACATGTTTGTTCTCAATAAGAAGAGTTATTATAACATTAAAGATTTTAATCATACCCGCAATTATACTTTAGTTTGACATTATACTTAGCACTGTTCTCTACATTTTCATATTTATATTTATCAAAAATTTATAAAAATATGATAAACAATATTTGAATGAGGCTCGGATTTTGAAATGAGAAGAATGTGGCTCGAATAAGAATTTATTACTTGTAAAATATTAAGGTCAGATTTAACCTTTTAAAGGATACTTACCGAAGTCGGTGTCACGTGTCATTCTTCAACCATGATTTTCAGAAATCCAAAAATGTTTATTGTTAAATTGTATTTACCGAATAAATATCTTAGTATTAGGATTATATTTAGATGATAGGAGAATATGAAAGGGTGTGTTATGGGTTGGGGGAAGGAGAGTGTGGGGGGGGGGTCAGATCCTCGTAAGAAGGATTACGCCTAGGAAGAATGTTTAATATCCAGAAAGAATGAATGGCGTCAGTTAGCAAAGATGAATGAGGTCTTGAAAGGAATAATAAGATCTTGAAAGCATGAATGAGGTTTTGAAAGCATGAATGAGGTCTTGAAAGGAAGAATGAGATCTTGAAAGCATGAATGAGGTCTTGAAAGAACAAATGAGGTCTTGAAAGGATGAATGAGGTCTTGAAAGGATAAATGAGGTCTTGAAAGGATGAATGAGGTCTTGAAAGCATGAATGAGGTCATGAAAGGATGATTGAGGTCTTGAAAGGATGAATGTAATCTTGAATAGGAAGGATGAGGTCTTGAAAAGATGAATGATGTATTATAAAGATAAATAAGGTCTTGAAAGGAAGAATGAGGTCTTTGTTTTGGGAATCCACATTTCAAACTCAAAAACAAAATCTAATAACAAGTTCTTGAAAAGAGGAAATTTTAATGACTGCATTGAATCTAAATGTTTGAAAGGACTATCCGTACAAACATCAATCATTAATAATGAATAACGTACTGCAATTTCACAGAATATCAGATTACACAATATTTATTACATACACCCCTGAAAAGTTTTAACATTGAACAGAAAAAGCGCATATTAAAGATAATCTTTTTCAACATTTTGCAAAATTATCGCGGTCAATTTAGGGAATGTTTACTTTGCCTGTTTTTGCAAATGGTATTTCTTTTTTCCACTTTCAGTTGAAACTTTTTTAAAAATTAATCTGTGTTTATAAATGTAGATAGAAAGAATTGGTAACTTGTATGTGACAAGAAATTAAGGCTAACATTTTGTCAGACCTCAAAAATTGTATGGGGGATTTAAATTTGTATCAATTCCCCAATATTACTTTTCCCGAAGTTTACCCTTATCTTACATGGTTAGCTTAATCATGTGACATATATGACATATATATCAAATTGCGACTATTTCTTACTGTGCTTTAATACGTAACCTGATTTGCCTTAATCATGTGATAAAGATAATGACGGAGGAATTGTAATCACGTCTATTAATTTAACTTGTAACCTATAAACCTTAAATACAAATTAGAACTCCGCTTTGACTACAGTGCAGAGTAATTGCACCCCCTTTGAAATATTCGGGTTAATACCCTACCTCAGTATAGGGTAGGGATCGATCCAGGGCTTGCCAGATAGCCAATGTTTTTGTGGCATTTAGAGCCTGAGTATTAGCTTGTTTGATAGCTACCCTTGTGTCCCTGTGTGGCATTTAGAGCCTGAGTAATAGCTTGTTGGATAGCTACGCTTGTGTCCCTGTGCGGATTTAGAGCCTGAGTTATAGCTTGTTGGATAGCTACCCTTGTGTCCCTGTGTGGATTTAGAGCCTGAGTTATAGCTTGTTGGATAGCTACCCTTGTGTCCCTGTGTGGCGTTTAGAGCCTGAGTAATAGCTTGTTGGATAGCTACCCTTGTGTCCCTGTGTGGATTTAGAGCCTGAGTTATAGCTTGTTGTATAGCTACCCTTGTGTCCCTGTGTGGCATTTAGAGCCTGAGTAATAGCTTGTTGGATAGCTACCCTTGTGTCCCTGTGTGGCATTTAGAGCCTGAGTAATGGCTTGTTGGATAGCTACCCTTGTGTCCCTGTGTGGCATTTAGAGCCTGAGTAATGGCTTGTTGGATTGCTACCCTTGTGTCCCTGTGTGGCATTTAGAGCCTGAGTAATAGCTTGTTGGATAGCTACCCTTGTGTCCCTGTGTGGCATTTAGAGCCTGAGTAATAGCTTGTTGGATAGCTACCCTTGTGTCCCTGTGTGGCATTTAGAGCCTGAGTAATAGCTTGTTGGATAGCTACCCTTGTGTCCCTGTGTGGCATTTAGAGCCTGAGTAATAGCTTGTTGGATAGCTACCCTTGTGTCCCTGTGTGGCATTTAGAGCCTGAGTAATGGCTTGTTGGATAGCTACCCTTGTGTCCCTGTGTGGCATTTAGAGCCTGAGTAATGGCTTGTTGGATAGCTACCCTTGTGTCCCTGTGTGGCATTTAGAGCCTGAGTAATGGCTTGTTGGATAGCTACCCTTGTGTCCCTGTGTGGCATTTAGAGCCTGAGTAATGGCTTGTTGGATAGCTACCCTTGTGTCCCTGTGTGGCATTTAGAGCCTGAGTAATGGCTTGTTGGATAGCTACCCTTGTGTCCCTGTGTGGCATTTAGAGCCTGAGTAATGGCTTGTTGGATAGCTACCCTGGTGTCCCTGTGTGGATTTAGAGCCTGAGTTATAGCTTGTTGGATAGCTACCCTTGTGTCCATGTGTGGCGTTTAGAGCCTGAGTTATAGCTTGTTGGATAGCTACCCTTGTGTCCATGTGTGGCGTTTAGAGCCTGAGTAATAGCTTGTTTGATAGCTACTGAGATCGCGCCCAGTGATAGTGGCGTTGATAGTTCACAAGATTGTAGTCTAGTGGATTGTATCCTGTTTGATAGTGGACGGGTTGTACCTGGACTGATACAGTTTTGGGACGCAATTTTAAGAGTACGGCATTTACTACATGTAAACAGGAATTTAGATTCTCTATCCTAGACTCTCTATCCCTTAATTCTATTCTCAGGGCATATCCCCCCCCCCCGTATATTTATTCTTTCCCTGTGAATCCCCCAAAATTGAAATATTTTTCAAACTTTAAAGTTTTGAAGTTGATTTTGAAGGCCTTTATGCATGATATGTATATATTCTGTATACACTACTCTATATACACCTGACAGCCTATACATGCCTTAATGTAAACAAATAGGAACAAACATGAAGTAAACATGAAATGAATATCTTAAACACTCACTAACATACACTACATGCTTACGCAAACAAGCTTTTCACAAATTACATAAGTATGAATACTCGCAAGAAAGCTAACAAAAAACAATCGTCTAGGAAAAAGGAATAGTGCTATACATGTAAACAATATGTACATGTGTTCACATACATGTAAACAATATGTATATATGTTCACATACATGTAAACAATATGTATATACGTTAATATACATGTAAACAATATGTATATATGTTCACATACATGTAAACAATATGTATATATGTTCACATACATGTAATTAATATGTATATAAGTTCACATACATTTAAACAATATGTATAAACGTTCACATACATTTAAACAAGATATATATACGTTCACATACATGTAAATAATATGTATACGTTCACATACATGTAAAAATATGTATATTCATTCACCATACATATATGTAAACAATATGGAAATACGTTCACATACATGTAAACAATATGTATATACGTTCACATACATGTAAACAATATGTATATACATTCACCATACATGTAAACAATATGTATATGCCTTCACCATACATATTGTTAACATTACATTTATGTGAACAAATATAAACATCAAATATTACATGTACGAAAACGGATATACACATCTTGTTTACATTTCATATATGTAAACGTAAATACATATTGTTTACACGTATGAAAACGTATATACATATTGTTTACATGTATGTGAACGTATATGTATCTTGTTTACTTGTATGTGAACGTATATGTATCTTGTTTAAATGTATGTGAACGTATATATATCTTGTTTAAATGTATGTGAAAGTGTATTCATATTGTTTACATGTGTGTGTATGTAAACAAGATGTAAATACATACACAAGAAAACAAGATGTAAATACGTATGCATGCATGTAAACAAGATGTAAATACGTATGCATGCATGTAAGCAAGATGTAAATACCTATGCATGCATGTAAACAAGATGTAAATACGTATGTATGCATGGTAACAAGATGTAAATACGTATGTATGCATGGTAACAAGATGTAAATACGTATGTATGCATGGTAACAAGATGTAAATACGTATGCATGCATGGTAACAAGATGTAAATACGTATGCATGCATGGTAACAAGATGTAAATACGTATGCATGCATGGTAACAAGATATAAATACGTATGCATGCATGGTAACAAGATGTAAATACGTATGCATGCATGGTAACAAGATGTAAATACATACGCATACATACACAAGAAAACAAGATGCAGATATTTACATAAAACTTTCCCAGTCTTATATTTATCTTATAACTAGAGATTAAAAGAGATTAACTTGGCTTTAACAAATTGTTTTTCTAATTTTACCAAATATTTGTAAATCATGAACTCTAAGATATATCATGGTACTACACATCTGTTTAAATATATCTGTGTACTATCCTACTACCTATCTGTATAAATTTATCTGTGCACTATCCTACTACTACATATCAGTTTACATCTATCTGTACACCATCCTACTACTACATATATACTTAAACCTATCTGTGTACTATCCTACTACTACATATCTGTTTAAACCTATCTGTGTAATATCCTAGTACTACATATCTGTTTAAACCTATCTGTACACTATCCTACTACTACATATATATTTAAACCTATCTGTGTACTATCCTACTACTATATATCTGTTTAAATCTGTCTGTACACTATCCTACTACTACATATCTGTTTAAATCTATCTGTGTACTATCCTACTACTACATATCTGTTTAAATCTATCTGTGTACTATCCTACTACTACATATATATTTAAACCTATCTGTGTACTATCCTACTACTATATATCTGTTTAAATCTATCTGTTCACTATCCTACAACTGCATATCTGTTTAAATCTATCTGTTCTCTATCCTACTACTATCTATCTGTTTAAATCTATCTGTGTACTATCCTACTACTGCATATCTGTTTACATCTGTCCTACGACTACATATCTGTTTAAATCTATCTGTTCACTATCCTTCTACTACATATCTGTTTAAATCTATCTGTGCACTATCCTACCACTATATATCTGTTTAAATCTGTCTGTTCACTATCCTACTACTACATATCTGTTTAAATCTATCTGTGTACTATCCTACTACTACATATCTGTTTAAATCTGTCTGTATACTATCCTACTACTACATGTCTGTTTAATTCTATCCGTTCACTTTCCTTCTACTACATATCTATTTAAATCTATCTGTGCACTATCCTACTACTGCATATCTGTTTACATCTATCCTACGACTACATATCTGTTTAAATCTATTTGTGCACTATCCTACTACTACATATCTGTTTAAATCTGGCTGTACACTATCCTACTACTACATATCTGTTTAAATCTATCTGTGCGCTATCCTACTACTACCTATCTGTTTAAATCTGTCTGTGCACTATCCTACTACTATATATCTGTTTAAATCTGTCTGTTCACTATCCTACTACTACATATCTGTTTAAATCTATCTGTTTACAATCCTACTATATATCTCTTTAAATCTATCTGTGCACTATCCTACTACTACATATCTGTTTAAATCTATCTGTGCACTATCCTACTACTGCATATCTGTTTACATCTATCCTACGACTATATATCTGTTTAAATCTATCAATGCACTATCCTACTACTACCTATCTGTTTAAATCTGTCTGTGCACTATCCTACTACTACGTATCTGTTTAAATCTGTCTGTACACTATCCTACTACTATATATCTGTTTATATCTATCTGTGCACTATCCTACTACTACAGATCTGTTTCAATCTATCTGTGTACTATCCTTCTACTATATATCTGTTTAAATCTATGTGTGCACTATCCTACTACTACATATCTGTTTAAATCTGTCTGTACACTATCCTACTACTACATGTCTGTTTAAATCTGTCTGTGCACTACCCTACTACTATCTATCTGTTTGAATCTGTCTGTGTACTATCCTACAACTATCTATCTGTTTAAATCTATCTGTGCACTATCCTACTACTACATATCTGTTTAAATCTATCTGTTCACTATCCTACAACTATCTATCAGTTTAAATCTATCTGTGTACTATCCTACAACTATCTATCTGTGCACTATCCTACGACAACATATCTGTTTAAATCTATCTGTTTACTATCCTAGTACTACATATCTGTTTAAATCTATCTGTGCACTATCCTACTACTATATATCTGTTTAAATCTGTCTGTTCATTATCCTACTACTACATATCTGTTTAAATCTATCTGTGCACTATCCTACTACTACTTATCTGTTTGAATCCGTCTGTGCACTATCGTACTACTATCTATCTGTTTGAATCTATCTGTGCACTATCCTACTACCATCTATCTGTTTGAATCTATACACCAATTCTTTTTAACATCTATCCCCAGCTGAGAATAGAGCGTATTCCTCCCTGTTCGATTCCAATTATCCCTCCTTTGTATTCTAATTCTCGACAGTCGACATCATCAAATTGAAATGTCTTAATTTTTTCCCTGAACACTCCCGCATAGTCTCAGGTCGCACACTCCCAGAGCCTTCTCTCTGCCCTCCTCCTTCTACCTAGGGTTTCAGAGCTGGGAGCTAGTCTTACATCCAGATGTGTTCAATAAAATAATCTGAACACCTCTTTATCTTTTCAATTTATTTTTATTAGTATTTCTTCCTTTTTCCTCAGATTTTTTCCTTCGTTACGATTTTGTATCGTATTTGCTCTTTGCTGTTTCCTCGATTTGTTCTATTTTATTATGTGTTGGCATTGTTATTTTTTAGCCTTTCCTTTTCTTTTGTTCCCTTCCAGAATTATCCATATCTTTATGATCTACAGTTTTATAAATACAAAGTTTATTTTTTCCTCATATTTTCTTTCTTATTCCTTCCACTAGCACCGATTTTTGATTCTGTACTTCTGTAATTTTGTTTATTTTTCTGCCAGTTACGCTTTTGTATTGTTTCTGCTTTGCTGTTTCCTTTATTTCAAATTTGTAATTATGTTGTTCTTCTTATCTCTCCTTTCCCACTTGTTTCCTTCCAGAGTTGTCCATTTTTCATCTTATTTTCTTCTTCCTGTTTGTTTCTATTGGTTTCCCTAAATTATTATACTTCACAATTTTTTTCTCACACTTTCTCTTTTCTGTGTTTTTATTATAATTTTAAATTTATGCTTAGAAATAAAATTTTTAATTTAAAAATTCTGTGTAAGAGTTTGAAATGTAAAATCAGTAAAAGTGCAGAAAAGAAGAAAAAAGCTAAATAAACATTTCAAGAAGTGTTGAATGTTGAAGGATTGTTGATATTGCACTCTTCTAATTTAGAAGCCGGAGCAGTTTATTAAAATATACGAATTCAAAATATTTTTATCATTAAAATCAACCAAAATGAAAATAGTGGGAACGAAAAATAAAAAATAATGAAAGTAAAATTTTTTAAATATTTAAACAAAACGATGATAGAGTTAATTATGATCGCAACAAATACCTTGTTTTGCTTCAGAAAATGAAATAAAAAATCAGTTTTCATGTGAATAGAGCCAGGAGTTCAAAACTTGTAAGATTTCGATCCAACATAAAAGGAAGTGAGTCTTAGTCACAAACTCAAACTTTTTATCTCCATATCTTTTAAACCTGATGTCGTAGTTGTTTCAAATCATAAATTCTGTTAGATCAAATAGTCTAGTTTGAAGTATCAAAGGCTTGCACCAACAGGTTTACTTTAGTTTAATGTAATCATCATGTTTTTAAAAAATCTGTTTTGGTTTTTATTCTAATTAAAGTGTTTTGTTTTGTTCTTCAATAGTTTTCCTAAAACATAAATTAAATAAAACTTATAATCAAATTAAAAGCAAAATATGTACACAATCCCCCCTGCCTGTAAATATTTATTTTAATAATTAAAAAAATGTATTTTTAAATCGTCTTGTTAGATAGAAAACGCGCTTTAAATGTGCTGTAGATACAATTCAACCTTCCATCAAAAAAGAGAATCTTTTTTAAAGGGGAATCATGAATCATAAAAATCTTAAAGGGTAGTGAAATGTTATTCTATAAATATAGGGTCACTTGAAATTACGACTCTAGCTAGACCCTTTAAATATTTCAAATATAATAATTCTTTGTCGTCTTTCTCTTCCAGGTTGGTCTGGCTAACCTTGATAATACAACATTTATTTTGCCAGGTTGGTCTGGCTAACCTTGCTAATACAACATTTATTTTGCCAGGTTGGTCTGGCTAACCTTGCTAATACAACATTTATTTTGCCAGGTTGGTCTGCCTAACCTAGCTAATACAACATTTATTTTGCCAGGTTGGTCTGGCTAACATTGCTAATACAGCATTTATTTTGCCAGGTTGGTCTCGCTAACCTTGCTAATACAACATTTATTGTGCCAGGTTGGTCTGGTTAACCTTGCTAATACAACATTTATTTTGCCAGGTTGGTCTGGCTAACATTGCTAATACAACATTTATTTTGTTAGGTTCCATGTTGAGTTGTCAATTAAAGTGCGTCGAGAGATATTTATTTTCCAGTAATGGAGGAAAAAAATTCCACGAATTCCTTTAAAATCCCCGAAACAGTTTTTAACCCAAACTTCCGAAAATGAAAATAATTGGTGCTTTACTTAATTGTGCACTTTACATGCTCTAATATATGCAGTACTAATTGTAAGAACTTTACTCTACAGTTACAGTGAGACTCATAAAACTATGGAATAGGAAGACGACTGACCTTAATTACCGACTCAGAATTCCCCCAACATGCAGCGGGATTTTAATTACTTTTAACTACTCTGAGCAGGTTCCATGAAAATATCTGCGCATTTTTATCTCAAAAGACAATGAAAATGTACCGAAAAACGTTTTCGTGAAATTAAAATTTTTACTTAGTTATTTCTACCTTTGGTAAAGAAGTTGTATATAATTATAAACAGTTAACACAGAAATTTTGCTTAGTGTACATACACAGACCCTTTTCACTTGATAAGCAACACTTCTGGAGCACTGATTTTACATTCGGTTCTCTATACAGTGCTAATCATACATTCTGGACACTGTACACGGTAAAAATTATACAGTCTGCATTCTATACAGTAATAATTATATATTCTGTATTCTTTACAGTGCTAATTATACATTCTGTACTCTTTACAGTACTAATTAAACATTCTGCACTCTACACAGTGCTAGTTATACATTCTTTACTCTACACAGTACTAATTAACTGAGTAATTATACAGTCTGCAATCTATAAAGTGCTAATTATGCATTCTTTACTTTATACATTCTGTAATCTATACAGTACTGATTATACATTCGGTACTTTATACAGTGCTAATTGTACATTTTGTACTGATTATATATTCTGTATTCTCTACAGTGCTAATTATACATATAAGTCTGCACTCTATACAGTACTAATTATACATTCTGTAATCTATACAGTACTAATTATACATTCTGTATTCAATACAGCACTAATTATACATTCTGTAATCTATACAGCACTAATTATACATTCTGTAATCTATACAGCAGTGCTAATTATACATTCTGTACTTAATACAGTACTAATTATAAATTCTGTACTCTATACAGTACTAATTATACATTCTGCACTCTACACAGTACTAATTATACAATTCTGTGAACAATACAGTACATGATTATACATTCTGTACTCAATATAGTAAAAATTATACATTCTGCACTCTATACAGTGCTAATTATACATTCTGCACTCTATACAGTAAAAATTATACAGTCTGCATTCTATACAGTTACTAATTATATATTCTGTACTTCCATGCAGTGCTAATTATACATTCTGTACTCTATACAGTGCTAATTATAAATTCTGTGCTCTAAACAGGACTAATTATACATTCTGTACTTTCTACAGTGCTAATTATACATTCTTTACTCTATACAGTACTAATTATACATTCTGCACTCTATACATTATGTAATCTATACAGTACTAATTATATACATTCTGTACTCTATACAGTACTAATTATACATTCTGTACTCTACACAGTACTAATTATACAGTCTGCAATGAACATTACAACAAAGGCGTCATTTTCATTGCCGTTTTATTGCTTGTCTTTGTATTTTATATAACTACCTCTTTTTTGTTCCAGTTCAAGATCACAAATGATTCCAAATTCGTTCTCTTGTTTTCGTTCAATATTTTCTATTATTCCAGGACTTATAATTATAATAATCTTATAGAAATACAAAACTATGAGACTTCAAGCTTAATCAATTACACTCACGGTTCCTTGAAGCTGTACACTTGTACGTTTCTTCCTTTAACATAAAAAAGCAATAATTTAGACAGATTTTGCTCTAGTTTTAAACTTATATGTTTATTAAGTTTCAGGTCTTGATTTCTTTAAGGTAAAAAGTCCGCAAACTGAAAGGACTTCGGTAAGAAAGTCCAACCAGCATTTTAAGACTTTATTTTTTCGGAAAAAAAGTCCCAGAAATCTAAAACGTTCGACTATTGATCTTTTGTAGATAACTATGTGTTACATAAACTTACCTTTAACGAAGCCAGTTTTCGAATTTAATGAATTTGAGCCGCTTCTCAAATCCCCCAAAACCGGGTTTAATTGAGGGCCGGCTTAAATCTTGAAAAATTGAATATAATTTTGAATGGAACCAACCATATTTGAGCTGCGGCTTAAATTTAAACCGTGGATCAAATTCTTTAAATTCGGCCTCGGGACTTCTAATTCTGTCTTAATCTTCCTTACTTTAAATCTATATCCTCATTCTGTAAAAATATCTTATTAGACACAAACAGTAAGATATATTTTCAAATAAATAGCCATTTTGTATTACAAACATTTTTTTACATACATATATATGTAGATATTTCCTTTTTTATAAACATTTAACATTTAATGATTACATTGGCCAAGTATATGAATAAGAAACTTACTGATTTTAACTGACGCATTTCGGCCTCAGATTTGACAATTATGACATTTATAATGATTTATAATATTTTTAAATTACATGTGTGAGTATTAAAAATGATTATTTATATACATAATACTTTTGTCTTTTACAAGCATGCTTAATCTGCTTATTACCGTGTTTTTATCTGATAAATGAATGATGAATGTTTAAAGGCAGCAGGTCTAGAGCAGCCTAAGTTTTGTTGAGAAAGCCTGACTGAAACATACAGGCTTTACAGGCAAGTAAGCATTTTCAGTTCAACTAGAACAAACTCTACTTTTATGTATAAAACTAAACATTTAGATTTTACTTTCGATCAGTTCTAATCTTTTTCTAAAACAAGTCATATTATGATTAGACAAGAACAGATTTATTAAATGTTTAAAATGTCTTATATCTGTTTTTTTCTTTTATCTGATCTTTAAAGAGAAGTATATTTAGGAAAGTACCGACAGCTTGTATTTTGTGTCGTCACATGTTTCGAGTAATCACCTTTTAGATTGTTTTTGAAACATTAAATTCAAAATGGCCGCCTCTGGTTGGTTCGGGGATTATCTTACAACTGACTGGTTTTAATGTGCCCGGAGTATCTGTCAGAGTAATCGTTGATATCAAGATCCTCTGTGCACTGGGACACGGCAGTATCGCGCCGGATGCTTGGTATCCGCGCGACTGGAGCGCGACGTAAAGTAGCGTAGGATCCTTCGGACAATATTTGACCAAAACTGTCGCAATTTAACCTTAACAGTTGATCAGAGTTTACAGAGGTATAGTTGACACCAGACCCAGCTGTAGAGTTGGAGCGAGAACACTGAGGTCGCTGGAGGTCAATTCCAGGATGCTGGAAGTCAGAGAATGTTGGAGGCAATTCCGAAAAGGTCTGACCTGATACCGGCATGGCCTTTGCCAATGTAGGAGTGGAGACATATTGGTTCATTGTTTTCTTATCATTGTAGAGTAGAAGAGAAGGGGAGGGAGGGTAGGGAATATTAGGAGAAGGAGGACAGGGTAGACTAGGGGAAGGAGGATTAGGAAGGGGTGGAGAGTGAGGAGAGGAATGAACTTGATCCAAAGGATTGGATTGGGATGAGTCTGTTAGTCTAGGGTTGGGAGGGAAGGAGAACTCCTGAGATTGGGAAGTATAAAGTTGGGAATGCGGGAGGAAGTTTTGAGGTTGGGAAAAGGTGGTTGGTTGAGGTTGATTAATGTTTTGGGGATTGGACGAGTAGTTTATCGTCTGGTGTTGGGATGTACGGATTGGTTGATGAGTCATGAACGTTTGTGGTTGGGAGGCAAAGGTTTGTTGCTGGGATGAAAACGTTTGTTGCTGAGGGACACAAGTTTGCTGCTGGGATGAAAACGTTTGTTGCTGAGGGACAAACGTTTGTGGGTGGGATGGGAGCGTTTTTGGCTGGGGGACCAACGTTTGAACTTGAGAGGCAAACGTTTGGGGTTGTGAGAAAACAGTTTGTTTCGAGCAGTATGTTTGACAAGGGTTGGTAGATGTGGACAACAGACCTTCGGGCAAACTTATTTGCGTCGTATATCTGTAATTTAAAAAGGAAATTATTAAAAATAGATAATAGGCATACCATTTTTCATAAAAAAAGATGTTTCGAAAATAAAGACATTATTGTTAAGAATGAATGTATAGAAAGCTTCCAAGATAAAGCAAAATAACCCCCGACTAACCTGACATCTAGTGTTGGCGGATGTAACTGTTCTGGTAAGCTGGACTGCTGTGTATACTGTACTCCTTGTCCTACTCCCTCCCCTCCCCTTCCTCCTAGTACTCCTCTTCGGGAGTCTTCAGGTTGGTTCTCATACTGGTGGGAGTATATACGACGGAGGGAGTTGTTTATGAAAGGAAGTGTGGAGTCTTGGTTCATATAGGTGGGAGTACTTCGGCCTGGGTCCAGAGTGGAATAGTTTATTTGGAAATCCTAAAATAAAATAGGAGTAAGAGCGAATTACATTGAATTTTCTAAACAATTTACTATCCATTTACCCCTCATTTACTATCCATTTACCCCTCATTTACTCATTTACTATCCA
Source organism: Eurytemora carolleeae (assembly GCF_000591075.1). Taxonomy (NCBI): domain Eukaryota; kingdom Metazoa; phylum Arthropoda; class Copepoda; order Calanoida; family Temoridae; genus Eurytemora; species Eurytemora carolleeae. The sequence goes on from NW_019396738.1 coordinate 128,908, forward strand.
TTTACCCCTCATTTAATATCCATTTACGCCTCATTTACTATCCATTTACCCCTCATTTACTATCCATTTACCCCTCATTTCCTAATTCTATTTAAGATTAATTTAAATATTTATATTTTTCATCCTATCCTTCCTTTTCCCTTTCTTAAACGGGGTTTTAAGGAAAAATACAATCTCTAGACATTTAGGAATGACAATTTTATTGAAAGGGAAGTCTTGAAGTTTACTCTAAGTTTAGTTAAATGGAAGTAAAAAGTCTTCAATAAAGAAATTTAGTATAACCACTGAAATCTAGATAACTCTGAAGGTTTAGTCATCAAATTTTTAGACAGCCTCGACTTTAACGCCTTGGCCTTTGGTTTAACGTCACCACCTCTCTACTCACTAGTTTTTTGTAGCCCTAGGCAGGAATAAACACTTAATAATGTAACTAACTTGTTTTAACTGAAGTTTAAAAGGAGTAATTGGTAAAATACTGCTTGATTTTTGCTTAAAAGCGTGCACATAGTTTGCAGTGTATCTAAGCCATAAAGAAATTATTCCTTAACTTTTCCCGAATACACATTATGAATGGAGATATAGTGCATGCAACTTCTTTCATCTTCCAGGATCTTATCCAGGATTTTATCTCCGGATTTAAAGGAACTGTTCCCTGATTTTATCCCGGATTTAAAGGAACTATTCCCTGATTTTGTCCCGGATTTAAAGGAACTGTTCCCTGATTTTATCTCCGGATTTAAAGGAACTGTTCCCTGATTTTATCTCCGGATTTAAAGGAACTGTTCCCTGATTTTATCTCCGGATTTAAAGGGACTGTTACCTGTGAATCCTTGAAGTTATCAACTACTCCTTCTGATGGACAGAATCCAGAACCAGAAGCTGACCCAAACCCTTGATCTGGCGACCAGTTTGACCCCTGGTCATACTATAATAAAACATTCACATTACATACAATTACATTTTTCCATAATACAATTACATTATTCCATTATACAATTACATTTTTCGTAATACGATTTCATCTTTCCATAATCTAATTACATTTTTTCCTAATACAATTACATTTTTTCCTAATACAATTACATTTTTCATAATACGATTTCATCTTTCCATAATAAAATTCCAATTTTCCATAATACGATTTTCACAATACAATTTAATCTTTCCAAAAGTCAATTTAATTTTTTCATGATACAATTTAATTTTCCATTTCAAAATTAAATTTTTCTATAACCATGCAATTTCATTTTACCTGATGATTGTGAAACTGAAGAGGTTTGTTTTGATTGTTGAAGAATTTAGCTGCGCTCTCCTCTATTCCACAATCATCATCTGTATTATATTTAATTTCATTCATTCATTCATTTATTCTATGTCTATGTCTATGTCTATGTCTATGTCTATGTCTATGTCTATGTCTATGTCTATGTCTATGTCTATGTCTATGTCTATGTCTATGTCTATGTCTATGTCTATGTCTATGTCTATGTCTATGTCTATGTCTATGTCTCTGTCTATGTCTATGTCTATGTCTATGTCTATGTCTACCTGAGGAAGGTGGGGTGTCTAGTGGTGGTAAACCAAGATCTAAATACTCGTCTTCACATGAACCTGTAATTAGTTCGTCCAGAGTGTTTACCTAGAATAATTAAATCATTGAGTCAGGTTCTAAAACTTTACTTTACTTCTCTATATTTACTTTGCTTTTCTGTTTGTTTTTCTGTTTGTTTTATCCAATAAACGTTAAAACGACTGAACCGATCTGGCCCAAATTTTGTGTGGGACATCACGTGACCCAGGGAAGGTTTATGAATGACCAAAATTACAAAAATTTGCCTCCAACAAAATTCGATTTCCAATAAATTTTCAAAATCCACGATTTTTAAGAAAATCCGCAAACTTTTTCGTTTTCGTTTTACAATGTATACAAAAAGAAAATGTTCACAATTGAAATAGAAGATGGACGCATAGCGCCCTAAAAGCCTAGTAAAATTTACTTGTGGTTTGTATAAAAAAGGCCACATAATGTAGTTAAATATAGGTCAGTAGCAAAAAAGAATATGATAGCACAAGAATAAACCAAGTAGATACATTAAGCTTTAACAAAGTAAATTTTAAAAAATAGCAAAAAAGAAAGGAAACACCTAAATATAACAAAATAAATAAAAAAAATAGCAAAAAAAGAATTGAGTTTTTGACACAAACTCTGATTAACTCGCCCCAATATTTTGCAACCCAATGTTGTAGACCTATGATATTTTAAACTATGAAATATCTAAGTTTGAAATACCAAAGGTTTACATCATCAGGTTGCAAAGATATAGAGATTAAAAAAGTTGCAAAAACTCAGTTTCATTGCATGAAAAATACAATTCTAAGAGTGCTCACCAGCTGAGTAAAGGTAGGCCGTTGGTTAGGATAAAAGTGCCAGCAGTCCCTCATTAGAAAGTATACATCCATGGAACACTGAGGGGGCTTTTCCATCCTAAACATTTTTCATCAGAACATGGATATTAGATATTTGTAGGATACAAGTATTTAAAATCTTAATTTGAGTAAAACTCTAAGTAGATCTTTTGTTTTGAGAATCTTTGCATGGATCAAGCTTTGATCTACGGATTCATTTGATTTCTCTTCTATATCCCGTGATGGTTATTCCGTGCATAGACAACTTTAATTGTGGAATCAAGCATTGATCAAGCATTGATCAAGCATTGATCGAGCATCAAGATTAATAACATCCACACTAAAGTTCCGATATCTGATTTAAAAAAGGTTTCATTAAGCGTTTTATATTAAATTGAAAATTGAACTTTAAATTTTAAAACACAGCTTTTCAATAAATGTGTTCTTAGAGTTAGTTCTGATACTAATTGCTGATAAACATTCTTATTCCTGAATAGCTGACTAATTACAGATAAAGTAACTCATAAACCTAGTATTTTAAGAATATTTGAAGTACGTAGAAAGAGAAAGAGGGGAGGGGATGGGTGGGGGGAATTAAAAAGAAAAGTTACTAATATCTTCAGCAGGTGGAGAGAGAGGGTAGGGGGGGGGGGGTATTCTATGTATGACCGAGCTAGGGAAATATTCATGATTTAGACAAGAACACGTAGTAGCAAAGGGGGGGGGAGTGTAAAAAGGGTAAGTTTAGAAGTTCGATGGTAAAGGAATAGGGGTGTGGGTGGGAAGGTTCTATACACATGATCTAATGAATAGTGATCCCATACGGCCAAGGGGGGAGGGAGAGATGCTTGATTAAATTTCTGAAATAAAAACTTGAAAATGAATACATGAATAGAGTAAAATTAATATTTCAAGGACTTTCTCAGACAAAATTTCAAAATGTTCCAACAGGAAAAATATATTAAAAAAATTTATTTATAGAGAAAAAAATATTCGTGAGGCACAAAATAAGTAAATAAAAGAGAATTTTACCTATGACCTTCCCGGAGTAGTTGAAACAGCTTCTCTATACTTGGTACAGAAGGATATGGAGTCCCACCTAAGGTCATCATTTCCCACAACAGAATTCCAAAACTCCAAACATCGGATTGAATTGTATACTTCCGGTGGAAAAGGGCCTCCGGAGCCATCCACTTGACAGGAAGTCGGCCGTCTCCAAGCTTCCGGTAGTAGTCATTTGAATGAATGTCTCGCGCCAAACCAAAGTCAGCGATCTTTAGAATAAGTCCGTCAGAAACAAGAACATTACGAGCTGCTAGGTCCCTGTGAATGCACTTTTTAGAACCCAAGTACTCCATACCACGTGCTATTTGTCTGGCAAAGCTTATCAGTTGCTTTTCGGACAATGGGGGTTTTTCTCCATTAGGTCTTTCGTAACCAGACGTAGGACGATGTTTTCGTAGAAAGTCTCTCAAATTTCCATGATCAGCATACTCTACAATGACGTAGAGAGGACCGTCCTGGGTACACACACCCAGAAGATTGATTATATTGATATGTCTCCCAATTACCTTCATCATATCCATCTCAGAGACAAGATCAATCATTTCAGGATCAGTGTGACCTTCTTTCAGCATTTTTACCGCTACAATAGCAGATTCTCCTGGACGCCTGAGCCCCAAAGCGTTTGCTTGTACAACCTTACCAAACGCTCCCTCTCCCAGGGTCTGGCCTAGGCTCAGATGCTCCCTGGGGAACTCCCAGTCAGGATCAAGTGGAAGCTCATATTCTGATACAGTGGTTAGAGTTGTATTCTCAGAACCAGTTCTCAGGCGCTGAGACGATGGTTGCCGTTCAATCCTTACTACCGGAGAAATGACTGTACCACCGGGCTGGGACAAGTTGTTCCTCTCAATAATAATCTTCTTGGTCCAGGCAGTGATGGCCTGGGCATTCTGAATTGCTTGAAGTTTTTTCAACTTCTCCCGTCTCATCTTCCTGTAGGTGATAAGGACAATGATGAGGAACAGTAGAGCCATGAAGGAGACACACACCACAATAACAACCAGCTTGGTATGAACAGGATGTCCTTGAGGTATAGGAGGATATGGAACTTCATCCGTTACAGTGAGGTAAGCTGTCTCAAAGAAACTATTATCTGACTCTGTCCCAATAACACAAGAGTAGGGTCCAGCGTCGTCTTTTGTAACATTCTCCAGGGTTAGGACTTCAGTATGGTTTGCCAATACTTCAATAATCATTGTCTCCTCATGAATACGAACCCAGTGGATGAAAGGATGAATCTCCAGGGGGGTTATACAATGGAACACTGCCGTGCTACCCACCACCCCAGATATGTTCTTCGGGGACTCAAGCACTGCCTCGAAGTTATGAAGTACGGTCAGTTTGGCCTGACCAATTGCTTCTCCCTGGATATTTCTGGCAACACAGAAGTAGTATCCAGATAGGGCTTTGCTTACGTTTCTGAAATAAAACAGGCCTTTACTCTCAGCTGCTTAAACAAGCAATACACTTGGGAAACCCACTCAATCCATTCATGACTTCCCAAAAAAAGAAAATACTTTTTTTGCAAAAAAAAATGACTTGAAATCAGAGTCAATCCGTGTAATGCAAACATATCAGATTTAAATTGCAATCTAAAAAAAATGTAATTTTAGGTCGTAAAACTTAAAATGCAACACTAGGACTGGAAGACTTTATTATTGAACGCATGCATCAATTTATGTTTGAAAACATTTTCTTAAAATATTTGAAAAAATGAACCACTAAAAAGAATTTATGTCAAAATAATATTTTTGATTGGTATGGGTAGCTTACTTGATTATAAGCTCGTCTCCGGCATTATTGGCGACAAGGATGAAGTTTGTCGCATTCCCTGGATCATAGTTTTCATCAGCACGAAACCAGTAAATACTTGCACCCAGAGAACCATAGTCGAACCTAACAAATATAGATGTTTTTTTTTAGTTCTAAAAAACATTAACAATTAAATATATATCTTTGCACCCAGAGAACCATAGTCGAACCTAATAAATATAGATGTTTTTTTAGTTCTAATAAACATTAACAAATAAATATATCTTTGCACCCAGAGAACCATAGTCGAACCTAACAAATATAGATGTTTTTTAGGTTCTTATAAACATTAACAATTAAATATATATCCCAGCAATCTGAAAGTGGGAACCTTTGATATTTTTAACTACAACTAATTAAAAGAATTTATTATGTGATTTCTTCTATGTCATCACACAAAGAAATCAAGATTAGAAATTATTGTGTTTTGACTAAGATAAACTTCATTTAGAAAATTATAAACTGAGAAGCATATTATCAAAATGGTTTTTTTGTTCATTATTGGGGTCATTGTAAAAATGTTTTTTTGGATTTATTCAACTAAAACAAGATTTAAATACTATTCAAGCTTGAGAAACGACGATATCTTACAAAGAAATTGAGTCTTTGCCGTAAACTCAAATACTTTAATCCTTATATCTTTTCAACCTTGTGGTGTAAACCTTATATATTTCAAGCTTACATTAATTAATGTTACAGAATTCATAGTTTGAAAGCTCAAAGGTCTACGACATCGGTTTGCAAAGATATAGGGATTAAAAACCTCTTTAAATGGAGGGTCACTTGAAAAAAAATGAAACACAGCCCCTTTAATATAATGTAATATATCTACCTGCAGGAGAAGTAAGCATCCATTCCTTCCACCAGGGTTTGATTCTTTGGTTTCTCCAGGATCTTCGGAGAGTAGATAGTATGCTGCTCACCCTCGACCAGGATATCATGCTGTATACTACCATACCTAGATATATATATACATACACAACATACACATACATACACCCTGGACCAGGATATCATGCTGTATACTACCATACCTAGATATATACGTACACCCTTACATATCTACATATTTACATACATAGACGAATTTTGTAGACAGATATATTAACATAAAGACAATATATTTACAGGGTAGCCTTACAATATTTTCTAGGAAGACTATTACCCCTCGACCCCCCCCCCCCCCGGTAAGCCCACTCTGTAGTGTATATATAGATGGATTTTATATCTAATTAGTGCTTATGATATATTTATATATATATAAATATTTGATTTATTTCTATTAAAAAAAGACTAATTTAATCAACCTTTCACAAAAAAGTAGTTTTAAAACTCATTGAAAATTTAACAATTTGTAAATTATAATGGATTAATCATATTTATGTGTTTTATACGTAGAATTTTTAATAAAAAAGAATATATTTATTATTTATCTGCTAAGTGCTAATATAAAACATTAAAAAACTTAAATGTAAAAATTAAATTTGTTGATTTTGGATCAAAAAGGTCATTCCATTAGAAATATTATTCCAGAAACCAACTTGTTGTCTCTTAATAAAACATCAAATTAAGGGGGCCATAACTTTGTTTACACAGGAATTCTATTTTCTATTTTTCATGGAGGGTACAACAGTCAGCCCCCGTTTGGGCCTGACAACCCCTTGGAAACTATGTATTTTACCGATCCAGAAGGGGGCTGAGCCCCCTTAGCTCACCCTGTGTACGCCTCTGGTAACAGCCCAAGAACGAAGAAATTAAAATCTCGTTTTCTTCAAGATAAGAGAGACAACAAAACTATTTTCATCGCATTCTAATCCCGCCCTTACTACATAACTTCCTCTTCTAGTATTAATCCAACCTTTACAGGTTTACTTTATAAAATCGTCTCAGCTTTAAAGGGAGTGTTCGCGAAAAATGAAAGGGGTATAGGCTTAATGCGATAAAAAAGCGCTTTTGATCGCTACTAATCTTGCGTCTATAAGGAGAAACTTGTTAAAGACGTCTCATACCGAATAACTTAGCGCCCATACAAATTGAGAAAATTGCATTATACGAGTTAGACCGTAAAAAAAATCATTTTATTTCAAACAAATCATTCAGATATTACAACCTATAGTCATCAATTATCTTTCGCCACATTTGTATAAAGTTTATATTTTATAATATTTTTTAACTAATTTGTTTTGAATTTGATTATTTCTCTTGCGGCTTGCGCAACTATCTAAGAATGCCGCGGACCACTCACATTTTTCGAAATTAGTTAAAACGTTTTCTAAAAAAAATAAAATATTATAAAATATAAACTATATACAAATGTGGCGAAAGATAATCGATGACTATAGGTTGTAATATCTGAATGATTTGTTTGAAATTAAATGATTTTTTTTACGGTCTAAGTCGTATAATGCAATTTTCTCAATTTGTATGGGCGCTAAGTTATTTGGTATGAGACGTCTTTAACAATTTTCTCCTTATAGACACAACAGATAGCGATCAAAAGCGCTTTTTATCGCATTAAGCCTATACCCCCTTTCATTTTTCGCGAACACTCCCTTTCAGGGATTGTTCTCTAATTTCAATGGCGGCAATACACTAATTTTTAAACTAGGAACACACATTTGATCATTTGATCTTTTTTTCATAACCTTATAGCAAATCTGTGTTACTAATTTGAACATTGGATTGGATATTTACGGATATATTTGAAAGGCTTGCAAAATGCTACAACTTTTTTGACGAAAATTACTTTTTATTCCGACCCTAAAGAAGTCAAGAACATCTGTATTGAAGAACAATATTTTTCACATCAAATGGAATAAACCAATTTTTAAATTTGTCTTTTTCATCTTTTTCATTAATATTAAAACAAAGTTTAAATGTAAAGTACAAAATATTGAATATTAAAACTTTTGGTTATTTCTGAATAGTTTCTACATGAATGGAAAGTAAAACGCTTATGTTTTTACGATGCTTGTACAAATTAGTAATCATTTAAAAGCCTAATTACCCATTGGATGCTTTGCACGTGTACATGCCCGCCATCTTTTTAGTCAGCTGTTTTATTACAAGGGTCTGTCCGCCATTACGAATCTAAAAAATAGAAAAGTTAAAACATGCATAAATATGTTCAAATTATCTAATCAAAATGTTACTAAAGGTGCATTTAATAAACAAAGATTTGCAAGAAGGAAAAGGATTAAGCGTTTATGTTCTTTCCCTCTACTTTCTCTCCCCTCTGCTCCTACCCCTAGAATCCAAATGTTATGCAAAAATTATAATTTTACTGCCGAAAGTATGAAATTCTATACACATCCCCCCTTTCCCTTCCCTGTAATATAAATTCTAAGAATGCTCTTCGATACTTAGATATTCTACAGATTTCATACAGTGTTACATAATATGAGGCTTTAATGCTAATTTAATTATTGTGAAGTAGAATAGCAAAATTAATGCTTAGCTGCATCGAATCCAGTTATACTTATATAGAATACTAAAAAAAATATTTATATGTCGTTTTGAAGTCTCGTGCAATGCGGATAATCCTGTTTCTATTATATATATATACACATATATATATATAGATATCAGAAATGTTTAACCTATAGAGGTAATTTAATAAATCTTAAAGGTTTGCTTTAATATTCACAAAATAATTTCCTAAGTTTATAAAGTACTCTGCAAATTGTTAGTGTCTGCACTTGCCACCCCTCTACTCTTTAAATATAAAGTTAAATCTGAAAATTAATTGTTTTGCTGTTTTAGGCATAATGAATTATGCGAATAATGTTTCATTTAATTAATTAGACAAAAAAAATGCTTAGATTTTTAATTAAACAACAATATAAAAATATTATAATTCAGTTTCCTTTCTACATTTGGTCAAACATTGGCGTGTAAAACAATAAAATTGATGAGAAAATAAACTTTATCTGAACATTTAAGAATGTTTTGAAGACATTTTTATGAGTTCTGAGGTCGTAAAGTGAAATATTATAATTCCTTTCTGCCAGCCGCCCGCCCAGCCTACTTCATGAGCCGGTGAACTTTTAGTAAACTATATAGTCAGCTGGAAATACACAGCTATTTAGCTACTTATAATATTAAACAGATATAGTCAGCTGTAAATACACAGCTATTTAGCTACTTATAATATTAAACAGATATAGTCAGCTGGAAATACACAGCTATTTAGCTACTTAAATTATTAAACAGATATAGTCAGCTGGAAATACACAGCTATTTAGCTACTTATAATATTAACTAGATATAGTCAGCTGGAAATACACAGCTATTTACCTACTTATAATATTACCTAGATATAGTCAGCTGTAAATACACAGCTATCAAAAAATAAACAGCTATTAAAAAATAATCCTATCTATAAAAAGTAAAAAGTTAACATCTTTAAAATGAATTAAATTTCATTTCAAACAGAGTTTAGTACTTTTATGAAGCAAAAACTTGATGTCAGTTCTTGCTAGCAGTTTTGCTCATTCAGGAACATCTTTGATTAGTAAGATAGATTTGTGTTCGAGTTCCCAAAAATGTTGCTAACAATCCTTTTAAACTATCCTCATCCTTTCTACAGCTCTACTTTATACCCGCTGTGATTGACAGGCGCGTTGTAAACTTTTCTGAATTTAGAGCACTGCATTAGTGCCAGAGGGGGCATGAGAGGGGGGGGGGTATTGGGGAAACTTATATTTAGAGCAAAGTGGGTTGTGTGATGGTTGACTTAGATAGCGAACGGTTTGTGCCTGGACTGATACAGTTTGGGACGAAGCTATAAGAGTACAAACAGAATATTTTTATTTATTTTTGCATAGAAGTAAACAGAATGCAGTTTTTTAGAATAGAAGTAGACAGAATACATGTTTTAGTATAGAAGTATTTTTTGGTATAGAAGTAGGTAAAATACATTTTAGAAGTAGGTAGAATACATTTTTTAGATATAGAAGTAGGTAAAATACATTTTTAGATATAGAAGTAGGTAGAATACATTTTTTAGTATAGAAGTAGGTAGAATACATTTTTTGGTATAGAAGTAGAATGAATACATTTTTTAGTATAGAAGTAGACAGAATACAGTAAGAATGCTCCGTACAATTCGCAAAGCTCAGTGACGAGCCCAAATTGAAAAATAAAACTACATTGACTTTTGCCTTATTATAAAGAGGAACTTATAAATCTGTGAAATAGGTAAACTCAAGTTATGATTTTAATCTGTAAAATAGGTAGAAACTCAAGTTATGATTTTAATCTGTAAAATAGGTAGAAACTCAAGTTATGATTTTAAATAATCAACATTCAGCACAGTAATTGCGCAGTGTATTCACAGACCCATTTAATTAATATGTTGATTTTTAAGTTTCTAGTAAAACCATTTAGTACAACATCACAATTGCATACATTTCATTTATACATTCCACAGTTTTATGGTTCACGCTGTATATTAAGATAAGATTAGTACACAATTGTATACATTTCATTTACATATTCCACAGTTTAATGGGTCCCACTGTATATTAAGATAAGATTAGTACACAATTGTATACATTTCATTTACATATTCCACAGTTTTATGGGTCCCACTGTATATTAAGATATGATGTAGTACAGAATTGCATAAAATCTTCAAATTTCAAGATTTCTAAGAAAGCTCTCCTTTTATCCTTGTATTTATTTACATTTAGAATTAGGTGTATGTAATATGTGTGTTATTATGTATATGTGGGTAAGCTATAAGATTCATGATCATGTTCAGAATAATTAAATATAATTTTAATTCAACAATAAACTTAAAAATATTTTATATACAATTTCAAAATTATAATTGTAAGCACCCTTCTTCCTTGGACACCACAAGCCTGTTTTTCCGTTCCTTTTACATGTATTTTGTAGATTTCATTCATTTTCCCTTCTTAATACATAAGACGAAGTGTTTTATTATGAATAACGCAATATAAATTATTAAAAACAAGATGCTTAGATACATGTATGGAATAAATAAATGAAATGAAAATACACTACACAGAAAAAGGATTTATAAATGTAGCTACCAATTAAGGATAATGAATGAATGTAGCTACCAATTAAGGATAAAGGATGAATGAATGAATGTAGCTACCAATTTAGAATAAAGGATGAATGAATAAATAAATTACCAATTTAGAAAAAGAATCAATGAATGTAGCTACTAATTACAATAATGACTGAATGTAGCTACCGATTTAGAATAATGAATGAATTGAATGTAGCTACCAATTTAGAATAATGAATGAATGAATTAATGAATGTAACTACCAATTTAGAATAATGAATGAATGTATTAAAGCTTTCCGTAGAGAAAATGAATGCATGAATGAAGATTCCCGCATATAGAAAATAGGTGAATTTAAGGATGAAGCTAACTGTAAAGAAAATGAATGCATGAATGAAGCTTCCCGTATATAGAAAAGAAATAAATGTAATGATTAAGCTAAAACTAATCAACAATCTACACTGTTTATATAAACAAGCAGACTTGGACTAGTAAGTAAGTCAGCTAGTCAATGACCAATCAGTCTTTTGCCCAGTAGTCAGGTAGTCATTTATTCATCTAGTCATCTAGGCAGCTAGTTAGTCAGGTAGCCATTTATACATCTATTCAGCTAGTTAATCAGGTAGCCATCTATTCAGCTAGTCATCTAGGCAGCTAGTTAGTCAGGTAGCCATCTATTCAGCTAGTCATCTAGGCAGCTAGTTAGTCAGGTGTCCATTTATACATCTATTCAGCTAGTTAATCAGGTAGCCATCTATTCAGCTAGTCATTTATACATCTATTCAGCTAGTCAGCTAGTTAGCCCGTTAGTAACCAATTCATTAAGCCTTTTCAATGGATAACCAAGCTGCTTATTAAGCTATTTATTTCCACCAATTAAATTTTTGGTTCTAAAATATTGAGAAGAATTGTTATCATCAACTATTGAATCATGTCGAGGTATATAAAAATACTGATGTAAAAGAATGGATACTAGCAAATAGGTGACATTCTTGAAATATTTCTACACATTTATTCAATATCCATGGGATACAACGTGTACAGAGAGCCGAGGGAAGGGATTGCAAGAATAAAAGGATAATAATATGTGATGTAAAAACGTATTCACATTCCAATCAAAGGGTATCTGAAACTTTGCTTTAACAGGTTTATTTTTCTAAAAAAAACCTTCTTACAAATCTCCAAGGTTACCCACAAACTAAGGGACTTCAAAGACGACTGTACGGATTTTTGTTGCAAAATCATAACGTTCCGCGGAAAGACTTTATTCTGTCAAATTCTGACTTCTTATTGTCAGAACTATATAAAGTTTTATGATTTAACTATAAAATCAGCATAAAACGCACCAAGGAAAATAACCTATAGGTGAACAACAGGAAAGAATGAATGGAAATATTGTTTACAGAAGAAATAAAATAGTGAAATACCTTTAATTGTTCTCCTTCTTGAACTCGCAGTCCCTCCTAAAGTTACAACATAATGATTTTTATATTGAAAAAATAGTTTTAAGAAAAAACTTTTAATTTTAAAAATCTTGAATTAATTTACACCCCCCCCCCCCTCATAAACCCTACAAATATGGGCTTTATGTTCTTACTCCCACATGTGGGTTTTATTGAACCGGATGTAGTATCTTTCCTTGAGCCAGATGACTTCCGGTTTCGGGTTCCCCTGAACCTGGCAGGAGAGCTCCACCCTCTTTTGATAGGATTCTGAAACCTGGGTTTTCAATGTCTCCGCCCAGACAGGCGGAGTGGGCATGTCTGTGCTGCGTCTAGCATGTTGCTTGGTAGGTAGCACGCTGGGCAGAGTTGCCATTAACAAAACATAGATCAGTTTCATAACTGATAAAAATCAGTAGCGGGCGGGGAGAAATGCGGGGGAAATTTGTTAAAAAATCCGGGAAATCTTGTAAATTCAGAATTTGCTGCGCTGTGATGTCACAAAGTGGGGCCCAGTGTAAGGTGAGGAACAAGGCAGCTGGTTCTGCATGATTGGGAACCACTAGGTCCGGGCCGGTCGGGTCAACCTGATTCACTTGACACAGGTGAGGTAGGAACAGGTACTGTCAGAACACTAGAGATGCATCTGGAAATTAGTTAACTGAATCTTAACTCTTCATTTATCTTAACATATTTCCAACAGTCAAGCATGACAGCAGCTGTACTTGTAACAGCTAAACAGTATTCGACAGCTTCAGATAGAAATTCCAGGCCACATACTCAGTATTAACATTTCCTAGATAGAAAAAATCATTAAAATTTCAGCTAAATCGGAAAATATTTTGGCTTAAATAGGGGGTCAACAAAATCATCAATAATTCGATATTTTAAGCTAACATTTTTGTAGTTATTTTAGCTCTTTATTATAAGAGTGTGTGTTGTCAACATGTATACTCATGTCACGTAACTTCGTAAGGAATCTCAATAAATGACATAATAGAAATCCAATAAAAACCACATAATTATAATTAATATCAGGGTTCAAATACACAGGAACAAAAATAATTAAAAATCTACATTTGACACATTTTTAGGGGTCAGTGGCCCCTTGGACAAATGAAGACCCCCCCCCCCGGGAAAACATCATGAAGGAGGGGGGGAGGGCGGGCAAACAGAATCTTCATGGGAAATGTTTTGAGTTCCTCTCCCAAATACATATAAAATTAGAATTTCAAATATATTGCAAGATGATCGGAGTTAAATCACCTGATGTTGTGTAGGCCTTTGAAATTTATTTCAATCTTTAATATTTGAAATATCAAAGGTTACAGAGGTTACAGAGTTATAGGAAGTTAGGAACTGAAAAGCTAGACTTTGAGGCAAATGCTCAGTTCCTGTTAAAACTGAAAGTGAAGCAGATGCAGAAAAATTAAATTGTTTTTATAGGATTGAAATCATGACAAATGAAGAATTATGTCCCGGTCTGCCTAGGGGTGGAATAGGATTGTGCAATGAAAACCCCATTCTTGCAATTCTATATATGTTTGAATGTTGTGCAGAAAGGAAAAGAGTGGGATGGGGTTGGGAAGGGAATGAAAAGAGTAGGAAGGGGGGGGGATGAAGAGAGTAGGATGG
>NW_019396738.1:143383-144059 GCF_000591075.1 Eurytemora carolleeae
CCCCCCTCCCTTCCCATCTGAACAACATTTGGATTCAGAAGAAAATAAAAATGTATTTACAACTGACAGTACGAAACAGAGAAGTTTAAAGCCATGTTTTGGTAACTGCACAGAAAATAAAGCATGCAATTAAAAAAAATTTAAATTGACTTTTTCTACGATATCTTCAAAAAAAATCTTATACTTATTGATAAACATGTTTATAGTTTGAAATATCATCGTTATTCATGAAAAATAACGAAATAATTGGAGACATGAAATGAAGGCCATAGATGGGTTTCTTGAAGATTTATTAACATAAATAAATGTGTAAATTGGCGCACGGACACGATTCCATTCATTGATTCCATATTAAAAAGCTATTTGAAGCTGTTCCTGTGCAAATATCAGCAGAATTTTTGCAAACATGCGAAATGTTTTAGGATTTTCTTGAAATTATGTTGTCAGACGTTTTTACAAATAAGTCAGGGTTTATCTATTCTTAAACGTCTCTGTTTCTGGGGCGGAGAATGTGTAAATCTTTAAAAACTACTTATTGCCAGTATACTGCATATATTGAGCCTGATCTTACATTGCGTCAAATCATCTAAGATTTAAAGATTAAAAAATGATTAAATGACTCAATTTGATCAAATTTCGCTGAATATACTTTTATCAATTTAAAGCTGGGGGGGGG
>NW_019396738.1:144599-149252 GCF_000591075.1 Eurytemora carolleeae
TTATTCTGTTTATTGTGTTTATTCTGTTTATTGTGTTTATTCTGTTTATTGCGTTTATTGTGTTTATTCTGTTTATTCAGTTTATTCAGTTTATTATGTTTATTCTGTTTAGTCTGTTTATTCTGTTTATTCTGTTTATTGTGTTTATTCTGTTTATTGTGTTTATTCTGTTTATTCTGTTTATTCTGCTTATTCTGTTTATTGTGTTTATTCTGTTTATTGTGTTTATTCTGTTTATTCTGTTTATTCTGTTTATTCTGAATATTGTGTTTGCTTACCTGGTTCAGCAATATACATTTAATATGCTAGGTAAATATTTTAGGATTATTACATATTAGGAAGGATTGCTTTTTAAATAATTTAATCTAGAAAATTATATTCTAGGCGTCTAGGGGTGTATTCTAGGAGTATATTCTAGGCGTCTAGGGGTATATTCTAGGAGTATATTCTAGGAATATATTCTAGGAATATATTCTAGGAGTACATTCTAGGAGTATATTCTAGGAATATATTCTATGAGTACATTCTAGAAGTATATTCTAGGAATATATACTAGGAATTTATTCAAGGCGTCTAGGAGTATTCTCTAGGAGTATATTCTAGGAATACATTCTACGAGTACATTCTAGGAGTATATTCTAGGAATATATTCTAGAAACATATTTTAGGACTATATCTATAAGTATACTCTCAACGTCTATTCTAGGAGTATAATCTAGGAGTATATTTTAGAAGTATATTTTAGGAGTATATTCTAGAAATATATTCTAGGAGTATATTCTAGGAGTATACTCTAGGAGTCTATTCTAGGAGTATAATCTAGGAGTATATTCTAGGAGTATATTCTAGGAATATATTCTAGGAGTATACTCTTGGAGTAAATTCTAGGAGTATACTCTTGGAGTATGTTCTATGAGTATATTCTAGGAATATATTCTAGGAGTTTACTATTGCAGTATATTCTAGGAGTATACTATTGGAGTATATTCTATGAGTATACTATTGGAGTATATTCCAGGAGTATACTATTGGAGTATATTCTAGGAGTTTACTATTGGAGTATATTCTATGAGTATACTATTGGATTATATTCCAGGAGTATACTATTGGAGTATATTCTAGGAGTTTACTATTGGAGTATATTCTATGTGTTTGTAAACGTCAAACTAAAATAAAATGCACGTATGATCGAAATCTTACATGTTTGAAAAATGGATCAAATAATATGGATATGCAGTACACCAACAATTTTGAGGTCTTGCGAGAGACTGCAAGAAGAGAAATATCTAGTATATTGTTTACTTTCTACGTATTACCATCTTATCGGCTGCTGCCATCTGTTGGAAATAAGATTAAACTTTGAAATCCATAAGAGATCATAATATTTGATAAAATTAAGGAAAATCTCACAATAGAAGTGAAGATCTGTTTAAAAACATTTAAAGGTTGGCTTTAGAGGAAAACTAGCTGAAAGAAAGGAATGATATAGAGAGTAAATGATATGCTATAGATGTCTCTTCTTGCAGTCATTCGATTAGAATATTTTATAAATGTTATTAATTTCCAGCTTTATAAATACGGATATATTCGTTAGATAAAGGTTTGAAGGGTATCGTTGTGAATTGAAATAAAAAGTTCCTTGAGTGTATATATGTCCCGTCAAACAGGAATATTTAGAAAATAATTTCCCTCTTTAATAGTTTAAATATTTGTTGCCCCTGGGATTCATATCGTACTGCAACTAAACCAAAGAATCGTACTCAAATCTGGTTTGTTATGATAACAAACAATTGGTATATAATTGTAAGAACAAACATGTTTATTCAGTGATTGCTTAACTTGGTCAGGGAGATACCGGGTAGGTTTGTTAAATTATCTGTGTAAATTAGTTTGATTATTTTTCGTAGACTTTGTTTTACTTAATCAATTCATTGTATTTTTAATAATACATGAATTCTTACTTGTTAAAGCGTGTTTTCAGTTAAACCTATGATAAGCCTTTACGCCGACGCCCTCATTTTTGTTTGTTTTCTAATATTATTTAATGCAATGTTTATACCGGTCAAATGTGAACATTAATAAACTAAGTGTGAAATAAGATTTGTTCAATTGTTTAAGGATCAAGGCAATAATTGGATTTTAGAAAGTTAGAAAATAGTTTTTTTTGCGTTTCCCTTTATCTTCCAAAAAGTCAAGTTAAAGGCCGAAGAAGAGTGCTAGGTTTTAAGTTGTAGAAGACTATAGGGGGTGAAAGGGGGGGGGGGGGGGGGGGAAGAGCTTCTAAGATATTAGCAAAAAAATTCCAGAAAGTCAAAAACTTAATTCCCGAAAGGGGATATTTCCTAACTATACAGCTGAGATAGATAGATTTTTGATATACATTAAATGCTTACCTGAACAATTCAATTTCAGTCTGTAGATGTAGATTTTTAAAATAGTTAAAATAAAACTATTTGTTTAAGATCCAAATTATTTCACGTATTTCAGAAATACAACTATTTACTGTTAAACTGTTCGAAATGTCTAACTTTCTGTTTATCCTGCCTCACTGCTCCCGGTCAACTAACAACTGATTCTGAACTGAACTGAATGTGATCTCAGTTTCTCCGTTCATTTTCAAACTCGGAGCAAAATAAAAACTCCGGCCCGGCCCGTCCCTGCGACTCCGTTTAAGACGGACGATACTACACTCCGTTCAAGACAGATACACCTTACACTAACTCCGTTTAAGACTGATAAATATGGCTCCGTTCCAGACCAAATTTCTCTTAAAATTCTTTCTTTTGAGAAACAAAAGAAGTTAATAGACTAACCATTAATGGTCTAAAAAGACGGAAAAGCATTGCTCAATTATTTATTAGAAATTTAATTGATAAATCTGACAAGTGACATGATTATATAGTTTCTTCTTCATTTTGACGGAACTGTGTTACTGCTTGCGTCATAATTATTCAATTCAATCGGAAATAATCGGAACAATAAACAAGATTGGTCGGAATTCCAGGGGAAACATCAAACACACATGTTTTGGGTTTCTTAATTTTCTAATGGGGACAAGCTTGATTTTTAGGAGTGGGGGGGGGGGCTCCGCATCTTCACTGCGACATTATACTGCAACAATTTTGTGACTTCGTAGCTTCTCTAGTTTTGATTTTACGCACAAGTTGGAGAAAAGGTGCATGCGGTGTTACCATTCTTTTCATCAGCACTAAAAAGATAAAGATATGATTGAAAATATATAAAATTGGTTGAATACTGCCCTCCCCCTGTGCTTCTTGTCCCCCGGACCTTGCCGACCCTATAATTGTGAAATTAACAATATCAAAATTAAATAATGAGTAAATTGCTATTATTTTAAAATAGAGGCGCTTTACTGTGAAATTGAACTTTCCAGGGTTTTAGCTAAACAAATCAAAATTCAGGGGCGTATGAGAGCTTTAGTGTAGGCCCAAGAAGATTTTGTGCCCCCCCCCCCTAAAACAACATGCCTTTTAATATAGACTTTTTTTTCTTCCCAGTTCATCAAAAATCATATTTTCTACAGAAAAATTAATTCTGTATCTAAATATATACTTTGCTTGTCTGTTTGGGTGCTTGTCTGTTTGTATCCAATAAACGTTAAAACAGCTGAACCGATCAGGCCCAATTTTGTTGTGGTTTATGGTTTATGAATGATCAAAATTAAATAATTAGCCTCCAACCAAATTCGATTGTCATTAAATGAAAATCTGGTAACTATTGACAGTTTTAATATATACTTTGCTTGTCTGTCTGGGTTGGGTGTATGTTTGTATCCAATTAAACGTCAAAACGGCTGAACCTATCAAGCCCAAATTTTGTGAGGGACCTCACATGGCCCCAGGGAAGGTTTATGGATGATCAAAATTAAAAAAATTACTCTCCAGCAAAATTCGATTTTAATTAAATTTTGAAAAATTGAATTTTTTTTCATGAAACCTTTTTTGTTTGTTTTGTTTTACAAGGTATACAAAGAGAAAATGTTCACGATTGAAAAAATAATCTTTTTGCTCTCTTTATTCTGTTTATTCTGTTTATTAGTTTATTCTGTTTATTTTATGTTTATTTTGTTTATTCTGTTTATTCTGTTTATTCTGTCTATTCTGTTTATTCTGCCTATTCTGTTTATTCTGTTTATTCTGTTTATTGTATGTTTATTATGTTTCTTCCATTTATTCTGTTTTTATGTTCATTCTGTTTATTGTGTTTATTCTGTTTATTGCGTTTATTGTGTTTATTCTGTTTATTCAGTTTATTCAGTTTATTATGTTTATTCTGTTTAGTCTGTTTATTCTGTTTATTCTGTTTATTGTGTTTATTCTGTTTATTGTGTTTATTCTGTTTATTCTGTTTATTCTGCTTATTCTGTTTATTGTGTTTATTCTGTTTATTGTGTTTATTCTGTTTATTCTGTTTATTCTGTTTATTCTGAATATTGTGTTTGCTTACCTGGTTCAGCAATATACATTTAATATGCTAGGTAAATATTTTAGGATTATTACATATTAGGAAGGATTGCTTTTTAAATAATTTAATCTAGAAAATTATATTCTAGGCGTCTAGGGGTGTATTCTAGGAGTATATTCTAGGCGTCTAGGGGTATATTCTAGGAGTATATTCTAGGAATATATTCTA
>NW_019396738.1:149746-155439 GCF_000591075.1 Eurytemora carolleeae
AAGTTATACCCGTCCGTGAGCGACCCCTGTCCATAATCTATTTGTTTTCTCCATCATAATGTAAACCATGGTTAACAAATTAAAACAGTGGTTCAGTGACTATTGTTTGGCCGCTAGATGTCTCCCGCAAAATAATTATCGGATAGGTAATTCAAACCAGACTTTTGTCGTCCCAGTACAGCTTCCGAACCTCATTTTACCGTCCCCAGAGCTTCCGAACCTCTCAATTCTTCCGGGAAGGATATTTCATTTAAAATGGGCAATTTCTACTTAAAACGGGACTAATTTGATTATTTAAGCACCATATCTATCAATCCTTAACATTTGCATAAGATTTTTTTACACAAATCACGTTGGGTGGCTGTGATAACCCAATGAGGCAAGGGCGTAAACAGAAATAATTCTGGGGGGGGGGGCAATAATTTTTTTGCACCCCCCAGGAGTTCATAGGGGGTGGCAAAAACTGTAAATTCAAAACATTTGACTTCTTGGTTATCAGGCATCAGTATAAGATACTTTAAAGGTTCACATACTGTGCGATTACCTTGCATGTACTATACTTTATTTCTCCAAACTAGCAGAAAAAAACTTTCCTAAAAATCGGCTTATTATGCTTATGTTAGTGATAATTGGTAACTAGAAATGGTCTTTTACTACTTCCAAACTCAAGCCAAGGGGCTGCTCCCTTTCCCCCCCCCCTGTATACGCCCTTGCATTAAGGACTTCTGCACCCCCCCCCCCTGGTTGGGCTGCCTGTTTACTGAAAATTTTTATTACCTCACCTACCCGTAATTATAATATTATCTCCATGTGGGTTTCAACGAAACCGTAGATTCTCTTGCGCAACAGTTTCGCGTTTTTGCACGAAATTACCTAGACAAATTTTACCTAAATTTTGTATAAATACGAAACCAGGTTTGCACGAACTTGTCATTCGAAATAAATATCTATTTTTGAACGAAATTGCGGATAAAAGTCGTTTTTGCATGATTTTGCGCAGGAATGCGAAAATAAATAACATTTGTTTTATGATATTGCTCATATGTTTCATGATATTGCTCAAATATATCAAGGATTCAAATATTGGTATAGTATGATGTTGATTAGTTTCAGTAAAAAACGACCTCCATATCTGCGATAAAAAAGCGCTTTTGATCGCTACTAATCTTACTTCTATCTGTTGCGTCTATAAGGAGAAACTTGATAAAGACGTCTCATACCGAATAACTTAGGGCCCATACAAATTCATAAAATTGCAACTTACGTCTTAGACCGTAAAAAATCCATTTAATTTCAAACAAATAATTCAGATTTTACAACCTATAGTCTTCTATTATCTTTCGCCACATTTGTATATAGTTAATATTTTATAATATTTTATCTTTTTAGAAAACGTTTTAACTGATTTCGAAAAATGTGGGTGGTGCGCGGCATTCATAGATAGTTGCGCAAGCCGCAAGAGAAATAATCAAATTCAAAACAAATTAATTAAAAAGCGCTTTTTTATCGCATTAAGCCTATACCCCTTCATTTTTCGCGAACACTCCCTTTAACAAAAATTTAATTTTTATCCTTTTCTTTTGTTGACACGGTAAAAATGTTGGTTACTTTCCTAAATAATTTTTTTATGATTAATATGTTACGACAATGTTTTTGTACAGATTTTTAATTTAGAATGTTTGCGGTGAAGCTGTTAGCGCTGTGTTTCTTAGTTGGAGTAGTTTACTCTACGGTAAGTTTAAATGTCGTCTTACGTTACACATTTCTTTGAATCATTCATGAGGGATTTTATTTATTAATTCTTTTTTAACGCACATTTCTTTCATTAAAATTTATCTGTTTTCACAAATGAAGAAGTTTCTGCAGCTGGTGCCGTGCGCGCAGGTGCCATTAACTGAGGAGATTAATAGAATCCTACGTAAGCATACTTTTAAAATGTGCAGTACACTAAGATTGTGCCTTTTTACTGTGAAATTTTTACTTTTCAAACTCGAAGATTATTGAAATGTCTTCTCCATATTTCGGCTCATGGGTCTAGCTGTATTTTCTCAATCTTTTAGTTTGTTCTAAATCCATTTTTTGTAGGAAGCTCCCAAATATGTAGCTCCCAAGAATGAAACTCCTAAAAACAAAACGGACTCTCCCAGCTACAAAGATATTGCAGAGATTCCTGTGGATTATGTTCCTGGAATGAGATCTGCTGCTGCTATTGCTAGCACCCCGGAGAAGGATAAAATTCAACAGTACAAGGTGACTTAATCAATTTTTATTTTATTATTATTATTTGCAAATAATTAAATTTAGTTTTCACAAAGATAACTTGTTTTGAAGCTAAATGAGCTCGTAAATATGAATTGGATATTATTGAACTCTGTGCAGATAAGGTAAATATGAATTGGATATTATTGAACTCGGTGCAGATAAGGTAAATATGAATTGGATATTATTGAACTCGGTGCAGATAAGGTAAATATGAATTAGATATTATTGAACTCTGTGCAGATAAGGTAAATATTAATGGGATATTATTGAATTCGGTGCTGAAAAGGTAAATATGAATTGGATATTATTGAACTCTGTGCAGATAAGGTAAATATTAATTGGATATTATTGAACTCGGTGCAGATAAGGTAAATATGAATTGGATATTATTGAACTCGGTGCTGAAAAGGTAAATATGAATTGGATATTATTGAACTCTGTGCAGATGAGGTAAATATGAATTGGATATTATTGAACTCGGTGCAGATAAGGTAAATATGAATTGGATATTATTGAACTCGGTGCAGATAAGGTAAATATGAATTGGATATTATTGAACTCGGTGCAGATAAGGTAAATATGAATTGGATATTATTGAACTCTGTGCAGACAAGGTAAATATGAATTGGATATTATTGAACTCTGTGCAGATAAGGTAAATATGAATTGGATATTATTGAACTCGGTGCAGATAAGGTAAATATGAATTGGATATTATTGAACTCTGTGCAGATAAGGTAAATATGAATTGGATATTATTGAACTCTGTGCAGATAAGGTAAATATGAATTGGATATTATTGAACTCTGTGCAGATAAATTGCTTGATGGATTTTGGTCCTTTTTAACATTTGCCCCTTTTTGAGATGTTCCTATTCTCATAAATATCTAAATCTATAACTTTGAATTTATTTTTAGGATAAGAAATATCCCGATTCCTTCACGCCTACTCCTTCTTACCAATCGTCCCCCCCACCTCCATACCAAGGAGATAATAAGCCTCCACCCAGACCCTATTCTGGACCTAACCCCTTCCCTGGACCTAACCCCTTCCCTGGACCTAACCCCTTCCCTGGACCTAACCCCTTCCCTGGACCTGACCCTTACAAGAATGTTCCCTACCCAAGTTCTCCCTTCTCTGGAGGTCGTCCCGAGCAATCATACCAGCCTGTGAATAGGTATCCAGGCCCCCAGGGACCAGCCTACCCTCTCTACCCTGGACTACAATCTGCCAGTGGAAACCAGTATCCTCCCTTCTACCAACCATTTCGTCCCCAGCAATCCGAGGAACGGGAGACGTATTACGAAGAGGGAGAATATCACCCAGAAGCATTCGAAGAGAAATATTCTGGTTCCTCCTACCCAGCTATACCAGGATACCCTTCATACCCTCCTCACTGCCCTACCAAGTGCAACGTTGATGTAGGTTCAGAACTTAGTTTTACGTTGCTAGATATTTAAATTTAAAGTTTTGTTATATTTATCTAAAATTAAATGAGAATGAAACAACTAACATAACTAATCGTAGTTATTATTGATTTTGGTTTACTCCCCCCCCCCGCTCCTCTCCTGAGATATGCAATATATTTTCTGTTTTCTAGTTGTACAATAAATGCACGTGTTTGAGCCCTGCTGCCTACACTGCTGATGGTCGTGGTAATTGCAACGTCGGAGCTTCTAAGATGGATCTTAGGGTGAGATTTTAAAGAATTTTCTGAAGCTGGGATTGTATTTGGGTTGTCAAATCAGTTAAGATTAGTTTTAGGACTGTTTTACTATTTTCCAATAAGAGCTCTTTAATTTTCCAAATTTTGACTGGCTAATAATATATATGCAATGAACATTTTTTTGAGATAAAAATACAGTATACAGTTATTAAATTTGGGACTTTCTCAGTTCTAATAAAAGTCGAAGCTTCGCCCCCCTTACCATTAACAATTTATTTTTAGCCTATCCCGTGTTAAGGTTTGGTGTTATGTTGATCCTAAGGAGGGAAACCCTACTGATCTTTGCCCTGATGCACTCCCTAGTAAAAACAAGCACGGATATTTCTGGTCCAGAATTGCTTGTATTACTAAATGAATATTTAGATTTTATATGTATCTCGTAAATTTGATTTTAATAAATTTTATATCTACGTAGTTGCACGTTTCTAACATTTTCTCTTCTTGGATTAAAATTCTCAAATAACAAGGGAAACTTATTGCAACACACAGATAGCCTTAATTATTTAACGTGGTTTGAATTCGGTTTTCTTTAACGATAGATCTAGAAATATATTTTTAACGTTAAATTAAACAAGAAACTATTATTTTGTTTTGTAATTCTCGTAAAAATGAAGGGAAAATGAGGATTGGAAAGACTTGTGAACGTGCATATTAGATCTTGGACTCCTTGCTCGGTAGAACTTTGGCAATGTTCTATATGTTTAGTTAATGGTTAACAAAGCTGGATGCTCATGTCGCACATTATACTTGCTTTGATTAATGGTAATATCATTTGACCCTAGAGGATGGAGGTGTAGAGCCGCCATGAGCCCCGCGAAATGTCTTCCGGAGCCTCCTGAATGACTTCTAAACCCATCTCTCTGCCTCCCGAGTCTCTGTACGTTTTCAAGTCTCCGCGCCCCATGAATCATCACTTGCTGATCAGTTTTTTTTATTTACCTTTTATGACTTAGCCAATTAAAAGTCGAAATATATTTGTTTATAGTATAATCCACATAAGTTCAAAGAATCGTTCAATCCACAATCTTACAAACATAAATTCATTTAATTGATCTTAACTTTTCTTAAGTTTACATTGAGCATTTCCAAATCTGAAGATAGATAAATCTGCAATAGTTAAAAACAAGTAAAGGAATTTTTGAAATTAAAAAAAAACAAATAATAGTCTGAATTCCCCCGCCAATTGTATCATTAAACACAAAGATTATTTGAATGAAAAGGTTTTCAGTGGATGTAAAAGACAAATTTTTCAAAACTTAGTTACACATTAATGAGCTGGGTCTAATAAAATAATGAAGGGTCCTGTATACGACCCTGCCTGTGTTCTCTTATTTAATTAAAAATGCTATCTCTGTTCCATAATTTCAGTTTGTGCTGGAATATAAGGATACTAAGATAAAAAAGGGTTAATTAGTTTAATCTCTAACTTGATACTTAATTAAACAGGATTATTTTACACGCCTGGTTAGAGGTTAAAGGGTACAAATACTATCAGGAAATTAACAAGTCGGAAAAAAAATTTAAACAAATTGAATGAATTAAAAATAAGCAAGATAAACTCATTTACTAACTAATGTGGATGAAATAAGATGATGGGTTTTAACACTGCAGCTAAGAAAAGATAATGGGTTTTAACACTGAAGCTAGGACAAAATAACACGGGTTCAAACACTACAGCGAGGACAAGATAATTAGTTCAATCACT
>NW_019396739.1:0-13762 GCF_000591075.1 Eurytemora carolleeae
TCCCTAGATGTCCCACAAAAAATTTGGGCCCGATCGGTTCAGCCGTTTTGACGTTTATTGGATACAAACAGACAAACAGACAGACAAACAGACAAGCCAAATTTATATATAGAAGAAGATTAATTGATAAAAATACCAAATCATTTATTTACCTTTCAACTAAGTCTTTAGCAGGGTTAAACATTCCGTTAGTTTGTTGACCGCAAAGCGCACATCGTTGGGACTTTCTGTAATGCGCAAGCGCACACGCCTCGCAGAAGTAGTGCTTGCACCGTGTTGACACCGGATTGGTAAATTGACCCCGACAAATCCCGCATTTATGTGGCAAATCGTCTTCGTCCGAAATTGCGTATTTTTCATCGTCCGACTCTTCAAAGTCTCCAGCCTCGAACTCCTTGTCCATCTGCCACCCGTGCTTGTAGTCAGACCTGTCGTGCATAAACTTACAAGTGTCCCCGAACCCACAGTATCCGGTCTCCTTGTAATCCTTACACAACATGGGTTCATAATCCCATCTCACGGTTGATCTCACGTTGGTCGGAGCTCTTATAGGTTTAATCGTCATTCTTTTCCCGATCAATGATTCCTTCTTGTCAATATACTTTGCGTAGTTGTTTATCCCTCGGTAGATCTTGTCGTCCTCTTGACCCTTTGTCTCTGTTGCAACCTGCTCTGACCGCTCTGTAATAGCCCTAAAATTTATTAAGCTCTTAAAGAGACTGTCTACGTAATTTCAAGTGACCTTCCATTAAAAAAAAACCATGCCCGATCACTTGAAAATTACGTCGAGAGTCCCTTTAACGAAATGTTATGAGAATTTAAATTAGGCAAAAATGCACTGCACCAAATGTAAAAGATTGAGGATTAAAAAAATGCATTTTGTACTTAAAATACATTTACACTTTTTTCTTTGTTTATTTAAGCTTAAAGGGCAAAATTTAAGAAATATTGGGTTTTATTTTGATGTATACACTCAAGATCCTGTACAAACATGACTTTGTTATATGATGTTACCTTTGATCTTTCTCAAGTTCTGTATCCACCTGTCGTATAGCTGTAGCATTCTGATCTGTTTTCTCTACAACTGCTCCACTAGACCCGTACACCAGCTGGGTTGCTCGTCTCTTCTCCGCCTCCTCCTCACTACTATCTCCGTCCCCATCTCCTCCTCGTCCCTTAATTTTGTTCATTACTAATCCTTGGCTTGTCTTGTCTGGGGTGGAGGAGGTACTATCAGAGATCAGAACTTTAGTGTTGTGAATCGATCAAGCATTGATCTTCATGTTACGCGGACAGAATAATTTAAATACTCTTCGATAATCCGTGGTGGTAAAAACCATACAGAAGTTTCTACCTCGGGAAATTTAAGTTTTCGGGTAATTTTTTTATTCTTTTTTTACGGAACTTCAAACTTAATTTGGAGTAATAACTTTTAAAAAAGGTTCAAGGTTCATCTGTTCACAATTCATT
Organism: Eurytemora carolleeae; assembly: GCF_000591075.1. NCBI lineage: Eukaryota > Metazoa > Arthropoda > Copepoda > Calanoida > Temoridae > Eurytemora > Eurytemora carolleeae. The sequence goes on from NW_019396739.1 coordinate 1,471, forward strand.
AAAGAACACAGGAAGGAGAAAGAAAAATATATAAACCATCCTTTCATATTAAAAATGTACCTTAAACTTCTTTATATTTTTACTTCTCTGCACCATTGGATTCAATATCTTTCGTTTCTCGTTTCTAAACAGAACAAGTGAGGGGTTCCAATTATGAACGGGATTATGATTTAAAGCAGTGCTTAGGATCCGGATTCGTTGAATTCGCAACATTTTGGCTTCCTGGATCCAGATCCAAGGGGCAAAATATCTATCAAAAAACTTTTAGCTCTCAACACTTAAATATTTTAATCGTTGAAAAATGGAGATAATTAAAAATATTCTTTTCTCTGAATGATTTATAAAGGGTTATCATGAAAATAAGCGAAAAAATAGAAAAAATAATTTTAAAATTCTACTTATTTTAAAAGAAATGTTCATTTTTCACGACCTGGATCCGGATCCGCTCCAAAATAAAATGGATCCTGAGAATTGATTTACAGGGATTAAATATCATATTTAATTTTTTGACATTTCTATCCAATATTTCTGTGAAAATCAAATTTTCTAAATCTTTATCGTAGAAAATCGGGTTCTCGATAGTGCTGTTGGTCAGAATTGATATTATGTAAGATCCTTTTCAATGTTTTTAAAAAATTAAATTAAAAAATAAATTCAATCTTATAAAACGATATTCATCGATTAGATAATAGATATGACATTTTCCTACTTAACGCAGCACTCTCCAAAATGGTGTTCCATGATATGCGAATATTAACGCAGCACTCTCCAAAATGGTGTTCCATGATATGCGAATAAATATATAAAATACAGAAACCTATACCTGTATTCTGCCTCCTCCACGGCGTTTGAATGTGAATGAACAATTTGTCTTTGACCCCGACTCTTCTTTATCCGACATACTGTCTGAAAACAATTAAAACTATAGTAACCATATGCAGTTGCAATCAGAAGCTGCTTATGGGGGGGGGGGAAGGAGGGAACCCCCCTTGAAAAATTTGGAGCGCAAGAAGAGAGAGCAGGCACCTAATAGCCCCTGGTTGCAATCTATTTATTACTCGCTGAATTTGGCTAGCTATAGCTAGTATATTGATTGATTGATTAAAGTTTATTTCTATGAGCTATTACGCGGGCTCCTTAAATATACATGACTTAGTGTTGTGGTTCAATATACTAATAAAAACATTACATATAGAACTACTCATAAAAAAGCTAGTATAAAAATATATATATTGTGATAATAATAATACTAGAATTTCGAACGAAGAATTTAATTGCAAATTTTATGAACCACCTGAAATGCTATCGTACATCTCATGGCCATGGCCTAAATTGCTAAAAAAGCTAGAGCATTCTAATAGTAATCTGCAAAAACGTGAGTGGTAATGGGAGGAAGAATTAATAGCTGTGCAGGGATTAAATTTCTGGGGTAAATGCTATGAATTGAATACCAATATATTTTTTGACAATAAGTTGAAATGGGTGCAGTATCAGAAAACTAGGAGGACCTTATAAACTAACAAGATAGTATCTATTTATCTATGGAAAGAGAAGTACACAGAGATGCTCCATCTAGATGATAAATGCAGACTGAGAATGGTAAATCTGTGATTACTTATTTCAAGGTCATCTACAGGATTGTAGAATACAAGGCCACAACCAAGTCATTGGGTTTAGCGATGGAGAAGGCAGAACGACTTATCAGGAAAAGAAAGCATTATGATCGTTAAATCTAGAAAATCGTCTGGGATCAGGAAATAAGTAAAGCATCGGAAATTATTAACTGATGCTAATCATGTTACTTTTCAAAATGTAACTTTTTGTTTTATTCCTGATACAATTTGCATTTTCACATTTCTTTGATCGAATCCCATGATCCAGGGGTTGAGCTTAGAAAACCTAAACCTTATTCTATGTAAAGTTGGTACAAGTGCATAGCCTTTGGACCGGTGGTTTCTTTTATCAAGAAAAAATACAATTTTGGTTCTTTGCAGCGTTTCTTTTTTTTGTTACAATTTCTTTGCCGTTTTATTGCATTTTTTCTTTGCCTTCTTCTTCGGGAGTACAAGTGCATAGCTCCCTCCTATGCCTTCAGTTCAGAATTGTCTCAGTTGCCTGGTCATTTTTGTAAGGTCATGTCTTTTTCTAAATGATGACGGACCAGTTTTGTTACTATTATCCAGTTGATTTTATTTAGTCTGGTCGCCACTTTCAATATTTTGATTGGTTTTTGTTCTTATTGTTGGAACTTGCGGAATTTGCCAGTTCGTCATTTATTCACGTACTTGCAGAGCTTATTTTTATTATTCAAATCTTTTTATTGATCAAAAAGTACAAAAATAACATAGTAAACTTTATATATATCAAAAACACGTACATTTTGATTTTAATATTTTACATAGAGCATCATTTATTTATAAAGAAATAATAAATATTTGGTAAATTTTTGGTGTTTTAATTTTAAAGTTAAGTAAATTGGCTTAAGTTAATTGAGTAATAGGCGATTAAATGAGAGCTTGTGATGCAGTGCTAAATATTTGAAATTTTATTTTGGTTTTGTTGATTTAACAGTTTAATGTATATTTTGTATGTATAGTTTATTTGCACATTTTGATCAATAAATAGATTTGAATAATATTAATATAAATATATATTTACGTGCGTAATATGTATATGCGAAATATATGAAATACTAGCCTTAGAGGGCGCTTCGCGCCCATCTTCTAAATTAATTGTGAACATGTTCTCTTTGTGTACATCGTAAAACAAAACAAAATAATTTGCGGATTTTCACAAAAAATTTCGTGGATTTTCAAAATTTTCAAAAATTTAATGAAGATCGAATTTTGATGGAGACAAATATTTGAAATTTTGATCGTTCATAAACCTTCCCTGGGGTCCCTATATGTCCCACAAAAAATTTGGGTCCGATCGGTTCAGCCGTTTTGACGTTTATTGGATACAAACAAACAAACAGACAAGCCAAATTTATATATAGATGTATAATTTTAAGCGAAGTGCTTTATTACTAAGATTACAGATGCAATCGTGTAAAAACTAAAATAATCTTGGCAACGAGAAAATAAACATTTGAAAAGTCAAGAATACTTGATAAGAGGGGGGGGAGGGGGGCCTGGGGGGGTCCGAAAATCGTTCACTAGGACAGACCCAAAATTTCAAAATAATTTTTTGTCAAAAATTGTTTATGATCATCAACTGAAATCAAGCTTTTTTAGAGACTTAACGAGTAGATGTCAAGGAAAAGAAAGGGCTAAAGGTTCCTAATTTACATGAAAATCAACAACAAAGGGACATTGATTGCTTGATTAAGTCATAATTAAATTAGTTCTCACATTTGAGCGGTTAGAGTACTTGGCCTGCGCATAAAAATAAACTCTGCCGCGTTTCCATCTTCCAAACAAATTTCTTCTTTCTTGAATCAAGGACGACAGTTCCATTTTTGTTTGTATTATACGAAAATAATTTTTAGTTTTCCGTTTTTTTATTGTTTTTAAAATTATTGCTTTGATATCAAATATTATTTTTTTTCAAGTGTTATGCTTTTTTGTTTTTCGTATTGCTCATTGTTTTATTATATGCCCTCAGCGTCCAGCGACTGCATTAAATGCTTTAATATATGGTGAAAACGTACTTCTATTTAGTAAAATTTTACGAATACATTGAATCATTCATTTCGATGATCTCTTATTACTGAAACATCAAGGAAGTGCAAATTAGAGCTTTCCCGAAATCCGATTCCAATTTTAGTTTAGTTCATTTTTTATCCGCAATGTGTCTCCACCGTAGCTGTCAGCACTCAGCAGTTAAGTGTTCTAAGCCCTGAAACTACGTCATTTCTGTTGGATGGCACCGTTTTAATTCGCCTTGTAAAATTTATGAACGCACAGATCTCAAATCGTCGACGAATGTGAGCTCGTAAATTGTGAGAGTGCCTGTTAAAGGGACAAAATGACGATTTTGCCGAAAAAGAAGACTGTAGGAGGGAAGAACGAGGGGGAAAATGAAACCCATCTCGGGGGTGGGGGATATCTGGCCTCCAATCAAGTAATTACATTTAAGTTAAAATTTCAATATTTCACGAATTTCACATCTAGCATTGGGAGAAAAAGTTTCCGGGTCCGTCCCATAGAACGATTTCTGGACCCCTCGGCCCCCTTGTATCAATTTTGTACACATGACAATTTTCATAATTTTTCAACTAAATTAGTATATATTTAGAGTTGGGTTAGGTTAAGACACTTTAATTAGTATTTATTTAGGGTTAGGTTAGGTTAAGACACTTTCTGGGCCGATCGCTGCGGTTAGGACAGGCTAGGGGGCCGAGCGCTAGGGGGGAATAGAAATAATTATTCAGGAATTTACCAAGTTTACCAAACAAAAATTTCAACATTTATTTCTTCTTAAAAAAAGATATTTTCTTAAACGTTTCTGAAAAATTAGTAAGCATATAAGACTTTGTTTTTATGCATATTCTTTTTTAGTCATTTGCACAATTATTTAGCCAGTTTTATTAATATTTATCTAAAAATACTGTCGGTTGGTTTCTTTGTTCTTTGTTCAAAATATATTAGTTGACTTAACTTTGTTTTTAATTTATTACCGTGGTTTAGGGTTCAGAGGAACTTCTATTTGTCGCAGCAAACGTACCGTCGGACACTAGATGGGGGAGTCGACAGGAGACACGGCCTCCTTCAACATCATCGCCCTCGCACTGGTCCTCAGCCTCCGGTTCTAGGGAGGAGAAGAGACACTCCTCTCCGGTCCATCCTGCCGATTTCGAGGATTCTCTGGACGGAGTACCAGCTAAACGAGCCAGACAAGCACATCCCCGCCATGCTAGGTCCAGGAGCAGTACATATGTTTCTAGTCCATCTTCATCAAGGCAAGCAGCTTACTTTATCCCAGTGTTATCCCCCCCCCCCTTCTATTGGGGAGAAATTATTGACGATTTTGGAATAACCCTTTAGCAATGCTGATGAGTATAAATATACACATTTGTTAACCCTTCGAAAATTCTTTAGTTTTACCCATAATGATATTTATCATGTAGATTGGTGGTTTTTAGAGGATTATTTTTCTAAATTAGTTTTATAGACCTGGCTGTTAATTAAGTACTGTTAATGGAATATTCTTTCTTTTTCACTTTAACAGCATTATAAATATGTATTCTTGACTTAACATTTTTATTTGTACACATGGCTGTTCTAAATTCAACTCCCCCCCCCCCAATCCCCATACTCCAACAAACAGATTTTTTGGTAATTTATAATATAGGTTTTAATTTACTTAAGCATGTATCTGATATTTGATTCAAACTTATCACTTAACTAAGCCAATAATAATCTTATGTTACGGTTTAAGAACCTACCAACAAAGATTTTGATAACCATTAGGGAGGTCAGGCATCATTTGTCATTAACACTAAACATGTATGGCAAAATTACAAATGATAGGTTCCGCAAAATGGAGACATTGCTCAAATTGGGTCAGCTGCTGGGATCTTATCGGGAATTAATGATTTCAATCCGAGCCAATGTAACAAAATTAACAACTTCATGAGGATCCGGGCTGAAAAACTAAGTTACACAGTGACTTGAAACCCCACTTTGCATGAAGGAGCCTAAAGCAATCCCTAAACCTAATGATTTGATTTGATTTGATTTGATGCCAAAGCCCTCTACACATTTAAAAAAATGATTTTGAGAACAGAACAAAATTTTGTTTGATTGTTCAGGGTGGAAACTCCACTACAAGAGGAGCAGGACGGAGAATACAGAGATGAAGCCGGATACGGGGCGGAGGGCAGATATGGGGCGGAGAGTGGATACCGGGAGGAAGAGGAACTAGCAGGATACAACTCGGAAGACGAATACAGCCATGTGGGCGTTACACTGACAGAGGCAGAGTGGGTGGAGAAAGATTTGAGGTTTAAATATATTTTAATAGTTTATTTTAAAAATCCAATTAAAAACAATCGGGTTGGTCGGATAATAAAAGATGAATCTATGGGTGAATATTTTTTATTACAAATCAGGGGCAATTTTTATATCAAAACCATGAACAGCTTGGGGGGTGGAAGGTTGAAAATTTGGATTTTTATAAAAAGTATTAATTTTGAGTGAAAAAGAGGCGCTGCAGCCCCCCAAAAAAATTCATTCAATTCTTAAAAATCACAATTAAAGGGTTAGAAGGTGCCTGCTCTTTCTTCTTGTGCTCCTAATTTTTCCAGGGGTGGGGGGATGTCCCCCCAATTATTCAGAGAGGGAGACTTCCCCCTAATTCCCCTTAAAACCCCCCCCCCCCCACCATAAGCTGCCTCTGTTACAATTTCAGCGATTACATTTATTGGCTTTTGTTTTGATGTAAAGTTTGCCTTCAAGGTGGATTTATACTTACAATGAGTCAAATTTTAACACATACGTCATACATGTAATTATTTTTTACTTCATATATTTGCATTTTTATTTGAAATGCAAAATAAAGAGAAAATACTTATTTTGAATAATGAATATGAAGGTTTGAAAGAGTGATGAGAAGAAAAGGATACACTATAAAACTAATGGGTGAGGACGGAGCCTGCTTGTTTAGAGCTGTGGCTGATCAACTTTATGGAGACCAGGTCATTTTTTTTAATTATTATTGGTCAAATATTTTTTGATAAAATATACAACAAAATTTTTAATTTTCTTAATTTTTATTCAGGACATGCATCGCAGAGTTAGATCTCAGTGTATGAACTATATTGTAAGTATATTTATTTTAAAAAAACGTCAAGTTTTACTCTTTCAACATGAATTATTCATTTTAGGAAAGTAATAATGATTACTATGCACAATACGTGACTGAAGACTTTAAAGAATATGTACGAAGAAAACGCCTTACCCAAGTACACGGAAACCATCTTGAAATTCAGGTAAAATTTTAATTTCCGCATTTTTGTTTGTTTCTAAACAGAATCTCTGAATTTTTTTGCTCATCATGTAACAAGTTTATTGTTTTCTAGCAACAACTTTGTTGTGGACTTCGCTGTGATTTTTTTCTCAAATCACAGCCTTTATTTTGTTTTACGGGAAACATATTCGATTTTATATTTGTTCTTAGAATACATTTTTGTTGTGTGACGTCCGTGGTCCTCGCTGGTATATGGATTCCTCTCTCTTATTTAAAATGTAGATTTAATTCAACATTACAATACGCAATAGATGGAATTCAAGTTAAATGACAAAATATGATCTATAATTTTAACGCATGCAATTATTTCTGTACATACTATTTTTAGGCGCTTTCAGAATTGTATAACAGGCCAATTCACATTTATTGCTACAGTTCAGGTAATGTTTACCGTAGTACTTCAACGGGGAAATGTAAATTGTACATAATTAAATTTATTTATTAAGGATGCTGAATAATTCAGTTGCCCGGCAGAAGTCTTGTTATTGCTATATATATTTGATAAATTACTTAAAATTAATGATAAATTTTACAAGGCAGTTTTTATTCAAACTTGAGTAAGCTTGGCATTTCCTTCAGTAAGCTTGGCATTTCAAGAATACATTGATGTTGTTTGAAGATGAATTGATTTAGGATTGCATTATCTGAATTTTTAAATCAATTTAAGATCGATTTAGGGTTCATTGAATAATCAATTTAAGAATTATTAATCGATTTAGGATTGATTAATAGATTTAATATGGATTAAACCATTTAATATTGATTGGTCAATCTAAGATTGATTAATTGATTTAAGATCGATTAATGGATTTAAGATTGATTAGTTAATTAAAGATTGATTATTTGATTTAAGATTTATTAATTGATTTAAGATTAATTAATTGATTTAAGATTGATAAATTGAACTAAGATTGATTTATCAAATCAAATATTGATTATTCGATGTAAGATATAATAATTGATTTGAGAGTGATTAATCGATTTTAGATTGATAGATCGATTTAGAGTTTATTATTAATATAATCAATGGGGATGAGCTAGATTTTAAATGTGTTCGTAAATGTTCTTATAAATTATTTTCTTATTTTAGAGCCGATAAATATCTTCCAGAACGTGAACCGATCCAGTAGTGAACTCAGTATACCTATTCGTCTCTCTTACCATAGAGGGGTTCATTACAACAGTGTAGTAGATCCTAACAATTCAGCCATAGGTAACTTGAACATTTTTATTCATGGTACTACGTTCCATAACAGGTGTATTTTGGGTATACAGATTATAGACTATCTATCTATCTATCTATTAGGACATCCCAATAACACAAATGTTACCAGGAAACCACCCATCCCGGCAACCCTCCGCCTCCTTTAGGAGTACTTGGGTTACAGAGTTAGCATGACATGTGCAATGATACTGTTATGCCCGAGTGGAAGTAGCCGAAGCCGTGAAGCCCCAACTACTTAGGCTTGTATCTATAATTGTCAGTCTTTCTTTTGATAGTTTTTTCGCAAGCTGTATTGGGGAAGAAAAATAAACAATGAGATGTTTTTTGTTAAAAATATTTTATTTCTCACGCAAAAAGGATTTTTGAAAGATGAAAGAAGGACGACTATATTGTGTAAAAAAAGAAGGACGACATAAAATGTAAAGAAGTTCTACAATAAACTACAGACGTCATGTATAGGAACATGCTGAGAAAATAAAAATTAATCTTAACATCGAAACTAAGTAATCTTGTTCAATTATTAGTTTCTATTTTCTCATTATTCTGGTTTCTCATTATACACAAAGATTTTCTGCAGATTTTCTAGAATTATCGAAAAGACGACATTTGAAGAGTTTGAAGAAATCTACAAATAACTTCAAAGAAAATAAGAAATTCAATATAATAATGAAATCGAAATAATCGATTTTAGCATTAATTTATTGACAAATTTCTTTTGATGAATATGTTCCTAACCATCTAATTAGATTACTGTATAATTTTTACTTTATTTTAGTTGTCGTTATTTAATAATTTAAAAATAATAATTCTGAAAACGTATTTACCCCCAAAGTAGGAGTTTTGAACGTTGAATTTGCGCTCAAACTAAGGATTTACAGATCTTTAAAAATTGATTTTAAGTTTAATATGTCTCATATGAATCCGAAAGCAGTTTTCCACAACACTGCATACTCAGTTCAACTACCTTACATAGCCGGTCACTCCATTTAAGCACTGCTTTTAATACTGTGAATTTCACAAATCTGAATATTTTAGACATGGTGTAAATTTTTGAATAAGATTTACCTGAAAGGAATATTAGTTACATAAAGAAGGAATTTGAGGAAGTTTTATATACAGGAAATGTAACTTTGGAAAAATAATGGTATGGAGTGTGAAATGTAACTAAGTAGTACAACCTTGCTTAAAGGGACTGTAAGCGTAATTTCAAGGGATTATACATGCAAAACTGGCCATGCCCCATTCAAAAAGATCACGTATGAATGATAAATCAATTTTTATAATTTTGAAAATGAATAATTTTGAAATGAGAGTTTATCACAAAAATTGACTTGCGCATTTGTTGCAGATAAGGGTGTCAAGGGTACCATTATAAATGGAGGGTCACTTGAAATTACGCGAACAGTCTCTTTAATACAACTTTGTGTAGGTGTAGGCCTGGGTCTACCAGGAGTGAAACCAGGTTGCAATACCTCTGATCTCTCAGCTGTCCTAGCACAGAACGACAACAACCTGACAGAGACCCAGATGCTGGAGGATAAAATCAGGTTTACAGACTGGGAGGCTACCAACGAGGCTATAGAGGAACAGGTATTGTACTTGAGGTCGCCGGAGGAACCCAGAGTTCCGGATTTTGCTTAGATAATTTCTTCTGAAGACTCTAATCAGTATCTATAAAGTCTGACGAATTACGTTAAACCTTTCAAAAAATTTAATACGTCGTCCCTAAAAAGAAAAAAAAGAACATTTAAAAAAAGTACATTTTTGAAAGCTGTACTATCAGATTAACAGATCCTTCCTTTCAAACCTTAGGAGATATTTTTCTTGGGCTCACGTTAGGGACCTCGCATACATGTAGAGGTTTACTTCCGGGGAATACACTTCCAGGAATTCACTGCCGGGTACCACGCATTTGGGGGGTCACTTCTAGGGACCACGCATTTTAGGGATCACTTTTAGAAACCTCATATAGGGGTCTTCATTTCCGGGGACATCGCATATAGGGGGTCACTTCCAGAGGGCCACACACACAAGGGTTCTCTTCCAGGAACCACGCACATAGAGTTTACTTCTAGGGACTGGTTATCTTAGGGGTTCATTTTTGGAAAATCTTTATTTCATTGGCGAAATTTTTGCAACGTCGTGTGAGGTGTGGGGTTTGACCTGCAACTAATCCACTTACTGGTCAGTGCAAAGTTTTGCTTAACTTCAGTGATCTTACGAGAACTGGTCACACCAGGGGGGGAGTTCAGAAATCCTCAATGGGTAATCACCGCCACCTAAACGTGCGGCATGCTGATGCAGCATGTTAATGGCTCTATGGTGTTAAATATTGTTAAAGATTTCTTTATTGCTCCTCAGTTTCGAAAATAAAATGTGGCATATAGATTTATTTTATTTAACAATATTGTACTCCATATGGGCCATTGACAAAGGTCAATATGGTCTTATTTCTATGAAATAAGCGATTTAATGTTTCGCTTTTTTGTCTTAATTACCAATTGAGGAGTGCGCATGCCGTAAAACACGTTTGGGTGGCGGTGATTACCCATTGAGGACTTCTGCATTACCCACCATCCCCCCTCGTTATACACTCTTACCACCCCAACCCACATTGAAGTTAATCTGCTTTTTGCCAACTTGAGATCGCGAAAACATTAGTCAATTGTTCTCCATAGATTAAGAATTTAAATCGCTTCCACTGTGAGGAAAGCTACCTTATACATAAGTTCCGACGTCTGTAAAAATTAAAAATTATATTTTCTATATATTTTATGTGATGAGTTCATAAATGAATCAATATATATTAAAAGGGAAACACTTGTTGACTGATTTACTAAAATATGTGTTTACATTATTATTATTTGTATATTTCATCAGAAATCTTCAGTATTTTCTCATTTCAGAGTATCTGAGTATATTTTCTCATATTGTTTAAGGACTTTAATGTCCAAAACAATATGAACATTTTATTTTTAAAAACCACGATATTTTATCTTATCTTGTCTTACGGTGTCTTGTCTTATCTTATCTTTACTTATTTTATCTTAAGTCGTTATCTGATATTATCTTATCTGATTGTATCTTATCTTATCTTACTATCTTATCCTTATCCTATCATATCTAGGTTGCCAGGGAGAGTTATCTTCTGTGGGTTCAAGAGCAAGAGAAAGCTAGGAATAAAGCAAACAGGTATATTTTTACAGAAAACCGTTAACTCTTAATATAGTTAACATTTTGTTAAACTTTTCTATATAATCCTAACTTGACATAGTATAGCTCAAGAAAATTTTTAATTTCAAAGTTGTTTTTTCTCTGATTTAACTTTAGTAAGTATTTGGAATAGTTGATAAAGCTTGCGTANTCAAAGGGTTAACATAAGATTTTGTGGGGGAAAAACACATTTTTATCCAGGAATCCTCCCGCTGCTACTGTAACCTCAGGCCAAATGTCTCCCCGAGGTTCAGGCGGAGCCTCACCCCGTCCTCCCTCCGTATCCTCCCCTCGACCCCTCCCGTCCTCCTCTACTCGACCTCGACCTGGAGCAGGGACCTCTCCTCGGCCTCCATCCGGTCACAACTCCCCCCAGGCCGGATGTTCCAGTCAACCGGATGCAGGGAGTCCTGAGCCTGGGAGTAGTAGGAGCGGATGCTCCGGGAGTAGTTTTAGCGGGAGCTCCGGGGTTGGTTTGAGTGGTGGAGCAAGTATTGACCATGGACTTGGTCCAGGATTTCGCCTAAGGTACTTGTCCAACTATAAATCTTAACTAGTTTTAATAGATCGTCTTCTTTATGCTCGAAGGATAAAGAACTGTATAGAGATTTAAACATTTATTCATTTTAGACAATATTTCAGTTTGGGTTGCAACCTTCTTTAATTCTTGAGATTTGTTCTGTCATGAAGAATGAAGATCGTTTATCTTTTCAAAATTGTAAACTTACTTCTCTTCTTTTTCACTTTCAATTTTAAAATGATGAACCCAGTTTTTGTCATGTACTCATCAATAGTAATCAGTAATAATAATATATTTTGTCATGTACTCATCAATAGTAGTCAGTAATAATAATATATTTTGTCATGTACTCATCAATAGTA